>NW_022147436.1:614862-775805 GCF_002938485.1 Sitophilus oryzae | reverse complement strand
TTGTTCATTTTGGTTTCTGGATTTACATTATTGCTATTACGAATTTTCTTGGAACTTTAGTTTCGGAGATATTAATTTAAACGGACCTTTTTAAGAAAATTAATTTTATTTTTCAGAAACTATTTGAGGAAGAGTTTAGTACTTTATATAATATCTACTTTAATTGAATTAAAATGAGATTTGCAGAAATATTAGCACTTTTCCTGGATCTTTAATTTCGGAGATATTATTTTTTTTTTTTTTTTTTTTTAAGAAAATTAATTTTATTTTTCAGAAACTTCTTGAGACAGTTTACCAAAAATGCTTTTTATATCTACCTAGTGAATTAAATGAATTTGTAGAAATATTGGGACTTCCTGGTTTTTCTAAGGCGTTCGACTGTGTAAATAATAAGATCCTAATTAATAAACTGCAACACTATGGGTTCAGGGGACATCTCTCGAATGGTTTGAGTCGTATCTACAGAACAGAAGTCAACTTGTGGGGGTGGATACCACGTTGTGGATAGTCTCGTCTCAAATCGGACAATCTGGCACTTCAGCAAAGATTATACCATTATTAATCACCATTGATCTGGTGCGATTCAGACCTCCCTGAGTCCTCAACATTTCTAAAAACTAAAGCTTTGTCATTATAAAACTCGCTGCAATATTTTGTACTTAAGAGAACACCACACCATTGACGTCCTTAAAATCTATGCCAAAATTCTTAGGACTTTACATTTGTAGGCAATTCTCTAAAATGGGACATACATATCGACGCTTTGTCAAAAAAATTAAAGCTCTGCCTGTTTTGCATTAAGATCTGTTCCTAAGGAGCTTAACTTGTCAGTGGCTAGAACTGTTTATTATATGCACTTTTTGAGTCGCACCTCAGATATGCCCTTCCATTCTAGGGTGCGTGTTGTGCGACTCAATTTGACTGCATTTTCAAGCTCCAGAAGAGCTGTTCGATATTACTGGGACTAAACAGCGGAACTCATTGCCGGGACTTTTTAAAAAATTAAAATATTAACTCTTCCTATGGTACATATTTGAGTCCGTTTGCCTAATGCAGAAAGCATATGTATCAGCTTCTCAAGAGAGAAAGGCCATCTCACACTTATCCACTCAGGATCGCGGAGCAAGATCTTTATACCTACCCCACGTTCAGAGTTTATATGTTATGAGTCTATAGTTTATGCTTATTTAGACTGGAGTAAACTTTATTAAGGAGGGAAAACAAAGCGTCATTTTTGTGGGCTTGTTGCCTTATGGACATTGGACTTATGGACTTGTTTGTGGACTATGATGAGTTTATAATCTTTAGAAAGGACACAATATATCTATAACATCGCGGTGATTAACTTCTTCTTTCCCATAAAATCTACAATTTACAAACCATCAATTTTGTTTATAAATGGATCCATGAACTAAATGCCAAAATGGTATACATCAATGGGGTAGAGAGATTTTTATCGATTTAAGGCACTCCACCAATTCAACAGGTTTTGTCCTCTTAATCCTATAGAGCATATCTATAGAATGTATGACCAACTATGTTTTATCACACATGATTTAAGCAACATTTACACACTTAAGAATTATCACACAGAACTTAACTTGATCAACCAAAAATGGCTGCGAACGAGGTTGTTCAAGCAGGCGTAACTAGCTATTATGAATTATTAAACAGAAAAAATTGAGAGGACGTTAAATCAAAATTTCGCAGATATCTCTAGAAAGCGGCTTTGTGTCAGGAACTGGATTCAAAATAAACTAGGTGTTTCAAGAATCCTGCTCATGGAACTGCTCAAGAACAAATCTTATACATTCTCCATTTCTTTTGAGATGTTGACCAAAGCATTGTTTCGAGCATCCCTGTTTGGATAACTTTAGATTAACATCGATATAATCTCAAGATTTTAAGATTGCTATATTTTTTAATTTGGTATATTAATGTTTTCAACTATGAGACACAGAGTACCCACCCTTTCGCTTGATCTACGCCCAGAATACGCGTACTTATCGTGGCATTTATCACATCGACACACTTACATCACCTCGAAACTAGCTAAAACGGCCCCAGCGCAGCTCCGTTGTCGAAACTTCTCCTTGAACAGCCTCGTCCCTGCTCCCCTCGCTCATCCGCCATTGGAAAACAATTGCCTACGGCCCCAATGGACACGGGCCCGCTATTTAGCTGCTCTTACGACGTAAAAACGCCAAGATAAGCGTGTCGGGTGCGAGTCATCATCGCGCTGAGCAGGCCTTGATTTATTCGCTCCCGCTAATGCAAATTCCTTTCCTTTTCAGTCAGTTGCTACGATCTCGGTGGGTGGACTGTTTATGTTGTTGTTTTCACTTGTGCCTAATGGTGGGTTTAAACGGTTCTCTTTCTGGTGCACCTGACTGACACACAGCGCGGTCAGGTCGGAAGGGTTTTTAGCGATTCAAGTCCAAAATGTCCAAAAATTGAAGGGAGTTGTAGAAAAGTAATAATGATATATCGGTTTAGAACGTCTTGTGACGGTTGTCCGATGCTTAATTTCCACGTCATTCGGTCATTCCATTATCCCGCACTTGGATTTCTGGCACTCATTGTTTTTATCATCCCTCCCTCAAAGTATTCTTGGGTCTTCATGCTTTCTCCGATTTTGAGGTAACTTGTTACTCTGGAAGCTTGCTTTACATAGCTTGTTTTGGAAGTCTGTTCATATCATCCATTCTCTACACATGTCCGTTGTTTCCGTTCGATGTCGGTTGCAAGATTTAAAATCGACATAAAAATAAAAGGTTCAACTTAGTTTTAGTATTTACTATCGACTTGCATCAACAAAACACAGAGAGAAGCTTTAGTAACAATGAAAATATACCACGACTTACTAGAATTATACACAAGCAAAGAAATCAGACAAAGAGATACAAACCAATATCCTCAAAGCTGTTGATTGCAACTTTTGACAATTTTAAACAAATCTGATTGAATCAAGAAAGGTCTAAAGATAGACGGGGAATATTTGAATCATCTAAGATCTGCTGATGATATTATCATAGTTTAAGGAAAAGAGTATTTGCACTCTCGCAAATATTATCTGCCAGTTTTGCAAGCCTTGACATGTTATAGAAAACGTTTTCAGTTAATTGTTCGATTCCGTCGAGCTGTGTGGTTCGAGCGTTGCGTCCTAGCACAGGGACGGATTGACAAAAAATGAGTGCCTTATTGTGCGCTGCTATTAATTGTAATAATTCAAAAAATTGTTCTTTGGAGTCTTTTAGATTTCCATCGGATGTAAATCGGCAAGCTGATAGTAATTATCAATTAACATTTAATTATATTTGTTTATTTTAGAAGCTGAGATATTATGTAATTAATTAAATGTTATTATTTTTTTTTTAGCAACATGTGGGCAGATTTTAAAAATAGTTTTTAGATATACAGGTTGTCTCAAATATGCGCATGAAAATATTTTTGGTCATGGGATTTTCCACAAAATTTTCATTCCAATAATTTACAGAGATAATTTTATATAAATTGGTTTTGAAACAATTTTTAGGTAAATATTTTTTTTTTTATAAAATTGTTCAAATTATTCTTATTTTTTTTTAATTGAATGAATTTTATAATAGCATCTCTTATAAATTTAGTGGACATTGTATTTTTTTATGTTTTTTTAATTTATTTTTATTATAAATTGGTCGTAATATAACAATATTCAAAATATTATAGACAGAATATTGAGTTTATATTTGAGGAAAAAAAGTGCCACACCTAGCTTTAAACCACCGTAAATATACAGAGTTAGCCAGTAGATGCGATGAGTCCAATATCGTCGTTGTTGTCGAAGATGTAGAAAAGTTTTATTCATGTTTAGGGTTTATAAAGGGGTGTAACCTAAAATATTTTTAAAAAAAAAAAAAAAAAAAGTTATGTTAAAGTTAGTTTGATTTTTTATTATCATTCTATATTATTCTATATTGGAGTATTTTTTATGGCGTCACCAAGGAATCGCAATGGCCCAAATGTTCCTTCAACTTTAAATGCGACATTCTGTATATTATTTTTCTGTCAGATGCAGAGATTAAAAGGTAGACATTTTTATTAATTTAAAGTGTTTCTAAATTTTTACCGCTGTCCTTGAATGTTCACTTGGTATTATATTACGCTTGTAACTCTTTCAGCTTAGTGGAATTTTATCAAAGTCACCTAATATATGATCTTTGTCTATCTTGTCTTGTCAAAAAATGTTAAACAAAAAAAAAAAAAAAAAAAAAAGAAAATAATATACAAGGTGTTGCATTTTAAAAAAATGACATACAACATTTTTTAAATATTACACGATTTTGGTGACGCCATAAAAATATCCTGTATACGATAAAATTAAATTTTTTCTACACGAATTTATTCCGATATCCTTCATGTTTAAAAAAACACTAGCAAGAAGTATTAATAGAGTTATATTCACTCCTAGTTTTTACCACTTTTCGTATATAGTGTTTTTAGCAAAGTTTTGTATTAAATGTGAAATAGATTGGCAACACCACAGTGTGCTTTAAATAGAAAAGTGTACTATAGCATAATTTTATGCCAAATCCAGTTATCTACAGAAAATTAAACTTGCTTTGAAATAAAAAAAGTCGTAGAAATAAATCTCTGAAATAGATAATATAAAAATATGTCATTATATATTTTTCCACATTTCTTCCCATCAGAGATTTTCAGATACACAGAAGAATTGTTACCTACACGAGATGTGAAAATATTCTGTTTTTCAAAAAATAAGAAAAAAAAAAATCATTTTTTAATTTATTTATTGTGAACTCATATTTTCCTAAATACATATCTGTGAAACTATGGCGAGTGCCACGTCTATCCTTCGCCTAGTTAATAGACCACCACTATACAGCTACGTCGTCGGCTACGGAGGCGAGAACAAGGTCATATAAAGTGGCAGAGAAAGAACAAAGGATTTGACAAGGAATAAAACTACTAGTTTCCTTATACTATGATATTATCCTAATCGCTAACAGCCCTGAAGAGCTACAAGAACGAATAAACATGCTTAATACCAGCAATGAAGTAGGCCTTACTAGCTCGGCATACTGGACAACGTCAACGGAAGCAGCTTCGGTTATATCAGGTCATCTTCTCTCAAGAGGAAGAGGACGACTGTTTCTCAAGGGTGAAGTACTAAACTAAAGTAAGTAGAGATGAAGAAAAGTCGGTGCAGTGCAGCAATGATAGGCAGAATGGGATGTATCGGAAAAAGGAAGAGATGGACAATAAACTCAATCCAATATTAGTATGTAAATTAAACGATAGTATGGGGAGTTAAATTTCTATCTTACTCAAGTATTGAGTGACCATCGACAGTAAAATCGGAAAAAGAGGGCACTTATTTCATCTTGCTGATAAATGCCGCCATGACCTCGAACCAAATAAGGCTATGGCGTTGTGAGACGTTTTTTTTTCTCGAATGCATTGTTGCCTTTAGAAAAAATGTATTCCCAATTGAAATAATACTTAATCTGTGGCACAGCTTTTTTGTAGCTTTCATATCTAGTGCTTTGCATTTAGTAGGATATTTAAAGGGACTCCGCAGATATTTTCCTAGAAAGAAGGGTCAACTTTGAAGCCATTTCAAAACTGACCCAAAATATACTAGCGCCGCAATGCTCGGTGGTATTTTCCTCTAGTCGGCTTAAGGAGAGAATGAGTCCCACACTGTTCCGAGACTATCTCGATTCGTATGAGTATTTTACATTATTAAAATAAATGAAGTAGGCCTAAGTATGGACTTAAATTTAACAAAGGTAATTTACAGGAAACTGGTAAACGTTCAAGGTATTACAATCAATAGCACTAGAAGCAGTATTTTTGGAATTTGACGAAAATAATAAAATTGACATGGAGAGCCTGCGGGCAGAATTCTATCAATTCTATCAGCTTTGAGTAGCGAGGAGATATATGGATGAAACAGAAATCTCTCAAAGGGCAGTGAACAGTCACCAAGAAGAACTGACGAAAGATGGACCACTAAAATTACTAGTATTCGATATGGCAATAAAGACCAGTAAGACGCTCCAGCTAGGGTTTCCAATTTTCGAAATTTGGATCCCGATTTGAAATCACGGGATTAGGATATTATAACCTCGAGATTGACTATCAGGATGAGAAATTTAATCTAAAGAAATACTTCACAAAAATGCAGCTACATATATCAAGAAAATGAGAAAAGAGCTTTATTAAAATAGCACTTAACAGCACTTAAGGGACATAAAGGCCATTACTACCGCTTTCCCGTTCAAAATATTCTAATAAGGTTGCGATGAGTTTTTTACGGCTATTAAGCTATCTTGTACACTTAGCACTAAAAGAGGTTCTAAAAGAACAATGTTCGACTGCAAGGTCTGCTAGTAAACACTTTGAAGCTTAAAGGTGTCACAACACATTTATTTAAACCAAAAACTCGTCGTAATACAAAACGTGTCAAAACTAATGACAATGTCAGGAAATAAATAAATAAATGTGGCGACTTGACATTTTTACATAAGAGCCACCACCTGAATTCCCAGCGAGAAACTTAAATTCCAGTTAGTTAACTCGGCGCCGAATATGTCCATGATTGGCAACAACGAATTTAAAAATGCGCCCTCGATTACGTAACTAAAATTTGGTATCAAATATACCATACTACGAAGTGTGCCGTAGAACTTTTAATGATTATGTATGACTATAGTATAATAATTGGATGCAAGTAATAAGCTTTGAAAGATAGCAACGCTAAGCGCCACAGCAGTGATTTAAAAGTCCGGGATCTTCCGCAGTACGAATTGCTGCTGCTGCTGTCGCACGTTTCAAGGTCGCAGTTGGTAATATCGGGGATTTTTTCCGATCCAATTCTCAAAAACAGCTCCTATCTCTGTCCGTCGCCGCGGCACCGATTTGCGTTTGGGGCCTAACGCTCATCGCCGACATAAATAAGACGTACGTAGACTTGTTTTTAGGTTACGAAGGTCACTCGATGATCGTGATGGTTCTAATATAATCGGAGAGAGGAAAAATAAGCCATTAGTGCTTGTTTACATTTGTTTTTAACTTGTCGGTCTTGGGCGTTGTAAAATTGTAATGCGATTAAAAAAGTACAGTAAGAAAACAAGTATTCTAACTAAAAGGATATTTTTGCCTGGTTATATGTCTAGAGATTGACCTCGCCAAAATTATCATCGATTGTCATTTGCCAGCCGTCTTTGACGCCGTTTTTTTCGATCATTGTATGGTTGATTACCTAAAGGGTGGTTGCAACGACGTCCCGTAATCCTGCTGTTAAAACATAATAATTGGTTTTTATATATGTACTAGCGTGTACCAGCGACTTCGTTCGCGTCGAATTAATCATTTGTAATGGTGAGGATAAAGCAAAGCAAGAATTTCCATTTACATACAAACTGGATAAAATTTTCTTACATGCAACAACGTCCCGGTAATATTTGATAATATATTTATTGGTAATATTTGAGAGGTAGTTTCATCTCGTTGGAATTTGACTTTCGAAAAATCCGTTTGCCAAAAATAAGCTTTTACGTCAAGCAGTTTAAGCAGAATCGTCGTTAAGAAATTACCCAACTTTTTGGAACACCCTGTATGATTTTTAAAAAATTTCAAAATATGCAAAAAAAAAAAAACAAATAAATTATGCTTGTCCAAGCGTTTTCCCGAAAGACTAACCGTTTTTAAATAAGAAATATTGTAATATTTGAGGGCGTTTTCACCCTCTTGGAATTTGAGATTCGAGAAACCCCTCCTTATCGAACCTCTACACCCCACAGTCAATCCGTTTGCCAAAAATCAGCTTTAAACGTCAAGCAGTTTAAGCAGAATCGTGATTACACAATGGTCATATTTTATGAAACACCCTGTATAAATTTATAAAAAATCTTAAAATATGTAAAACAACAAAATAAAATATACGTGTTTAGGAGTTTTTCCGAAACACTCACCGGTTTTTAAATAAAAATTATTTTAATATTTTATCCCTCAAATTTTTTTTCACTCCCTTAGAATTCGAGTTTCGAAAAATCCCTTCTTATCGAACCTCTACACGCTAAAGTCAATCTGTTTTCCAAAAATCAGCTTTTTACGTCAAGCACTTTAAGCAGGATCGTGATTAATCAATGACCAGATTTTTCGAAACACCCTGTATATATTTTAAAAAATCTTAAAATATGTAAAAAATCAAAATAAAATATACGCGTTTTTTCGGAAACTTGACCGTTTTTTAAATAAAAAATATTGTAATATTTGAGGGGTGGTTTCACCCTCTTGGAACTGGAATTTCGAAAAATTCCTTCTTATCGAACCTCTACACCCTAGAATCAACCTGTATGCCAAAATTGAGCTTCTTACGTTGAGTGCTTTGAGCAGGATCGTGATTAATCAGTATGTCAGTCACTTAAGGATTTTATATATTAGTATAGAATAGATAAAAACCAGCTGTTATGTTTTAACAGCAGGATTACGGGACGTCGTTGCAGCCACCCTAAATGGTTGATAAAATCATTTGAAACAGAAATTTGTAATAACGTTGCAATTAAAACGAAACAATTAAACACGACTGATCAATTTTTGTCAATAACCGATAAGATTCGGCAGATATTTTAGAGTGCAAGAAAATTTTAAAAGAAAAATAGTTTTTCAGTAGTTGGTATTTAAAGAAGGCACCAAAGATCACCAGGATTGCAAGTTTCTTGTAAATAATTATTGTGCAAGTAGGCAATTCATTTTCTTGCAAGGCTTGCAACAGATAATTCCTAGCTTTCAATTGCGCTTACGCTGATCGGCCTATTGATGCAACTTTGTAACATACGGTTAAAACTGAATGTTCATAGCGGCTGTAATAGCAGTATATTCCATGAAAGGTACATCACAAATATTTAAAAAAGCGTTTATTTGTTTTGTAAGCTCTGATTTATTTTTAATACCGCCCAACATCCAGTCAATTTATTTGATTTTAAGGACTAAAATTTAAAAAAAAAGAGGATTGGAACGTTAGCGACTTTCATTTTGAAAAACCCTGCTAATTAGTATTAGAAGATAAATTAGATTTTATGAGGATATTATTTGGTCCATTTCACCGCAACAATTACGGATTTATTCTATCTACAAAGTATTCTTTAAAGACTGAACCTTATAAATCTTTCTGAACCTTTAACATAATATAACTCTTTGCCAATGGTTTATCATTGCATAGTATAAAGCACCCCACAATTGCCAGGCTATCGCACTGATATAGAATATATTCTACCTACTGTTTCTTCTTCTGATTAACAGAATTTGCACATGGATTCGTCTGTCGATTTCATCAACTTTAACTGTCTATTAAACTGGCAATATCCTGTAGTAGACCCACTCCAGTTTTGACAGTTTCCCTGTCTTTGGTTATCTTTCGGTCCTCCGGAAATTTTATGGAGTATTCTACTATGTGAACTAGTTACTTACTAAATACAAGATACTACTTTTGATGTTAATATTGATAAAGTCGCGAAATATAATCAAATAACGATAACAAATCATTAACAGATAATACAAGTAATTCAACATAGCGTACATATTTATTTATAAAGTATTTAAGAAAGTAGATTGTTATTTATTGATATTAATAAAAATATTTCCATTTTTATCGGTATAAAGTTGAATCATTTCAGGTCATGTAGCCTTTCGTAACTTATACCTTACTATTAATTAATTACTAATATTTATTAAACTTTAAATACACGAGCGTTTTTTTTGTGTATTAACATAATATTATAATTAAATTACCAGATCGATGTTTGTAAAACAACACAGTTTTATGAATGAGAGAACGTTACTACTATAATGTAAAATAAAAACCAGACTGCGATAATTTATATTAACTTGTTACTTTGGAACAAAGCTGTAGTTATTTATACAATTAGTTTTAAATCATTCAGTTTAATGTCATCCACAGAGTCCAATCGCTCAAATGGCAATGGGCAGGACACCTGACAAGAAGGACGGATAACAGATGGACCACAAAAATTACAGCATTAGTTCAGTCATTGGGGAAATTTGCTTGGAAAAAAGTCCGGAAGTTTTGCAACTTTGCAGGTTTATAGATTTTGGGGTCCCTAACTAAAATCCATAAAATGCACATTTTCAGACTTGCCGCCGGCGCCGCCATATTGCCAAGATGGCGCCCAAAATCGGTATTTTGTGAATATCTGGAAAACTATGCGTTTTTCGGGAAAATTTGAGGAGAACAAAATTAAAGAGAATAAAATTTCCTATAAAAAAGGTCCTATGAAAATTTTCGCTAAAGTCAACCGTTTAGGCACAAAATCCCTGGAAATTTTACAATTTTCCGTAAAATATGATATATTATGTATAGTCGATTTTCCGAAATCAAATGTCGATTAGTGTTCACTAAAACTAGTTTTAGTTTCTTCAATTTTGTTATAAAACAGTGGCGTATCATTAATTCGCTCATTAATTTATGAATAATTAATTTTAATTATTGAAAATGTGAACTTATTTCCACACCACCCAAGAGGTAAAGTGCATGGCGCGTTTATTTTAACGTGGTCTCCCTGGAGGCCTACTCCACTAGATAAATTAAAAACTTTAACTTATCTGCACAAGCCCGACAGATCTGGCTCATTGATGTCAAAGTCGATCGTGTCTGCTGTGCTGGGCTCATCAGGGTGGTCTCTCAATACGTCCAACTCTTCATCTTCAGCCGCCAGAGGGATATCTACAGGCAAGTCCAACTCCCCTTCATCGGATTCGTCGAGTGACACTTCAGTGACGTTGTCACAGGATTTCCCATTGCAGTATGCACAAATCATTGAACATTTTAATCCTGCTTTTCTGCATCCGCATGCTTTACCATAGTTGTTGGTTTTACATTTACAGGATAAAAATGCCAATAGGGATTTTGGAGCTGGATCTTTCAACGTTGTGACTGGAGTAATGCCTGTTTTGTTTTCTTCCCACCCCATTCTTCGGCATCTTTGGTACAACCATACCAATGCTGAACCTAATGGTAAGTTCGCAATGAATGTTGTCCAGCACGACAATTAATTATTCATAAATTAATGATACGCCACTGTTTCATGACAAAATTGAAGAAACTAAACTAAAACTAGTTTTAGTGAACACTAATCGACACTTGATTTCGGAAAATCGACTATATGTCTATACAGGGTTGTTCACCACATACGACACGGAGTATTGTAGCTAAACGATGAGATTTTTACAAATTGTAAGTTTGGCGTTCGTTGAAGGACTATTAGAGCTACAATTTAAAAATATTTCTACAGGATACAGAGTGTCCCAAATAAATAAAAAATATCAAAGTTGTATTTTTTAAATGGAACACCCTGTATATTATTACATTTTTAGTTTCTACGATTAAAATAAAGGTAAATTTGATTAAGGTTTATTATACTTAAACCTTGCCGTTTTGAAATATTTTCAATTTTGTGAAATTGCACAAAAAATTTTTAAAGCTTCATTTCTCCAAGGGTATCAATGTTTTAATACTAAATATTTAATGAAGTTTATTTATTGATCAGTTATTGTGTTGCAATAATAAAAATAATACTACCTTATACAGAGTGTCTAAAATTTATTTTAAATAATTATTAGCTTCAAACGGCAATAACTTCTTTAATTTAAATGGAATGCCCTGTATATTTTAGGAGAATCAGATGCACAAGTAAATTGTCTATCAAATTGTATTATACCATTTTTACCTATCCCTTCAAGTTTTCGTAGAAAATGCATTTTCTTATAATTTAGACCTCATTTATCAATATATCCATGGAATATTGACATTTTAGATTGTTTTTAAAGCAACAATTGTACAAAATGTACAGACTAGTAATATTATCGTTTTTAGCACAACGATAATATTACTAACTTATTTGTATGCAAAAAAGAAAACTATTTAAATCTTTATAAAAGAGTATACCATTAATTAAATATAACACCATTATTTCCGCCCATATACTAATTAATTACATACTTAATTGTGTTCGTTAATAAATTATTATAAATAAATGTGGATTTGAGTCAGAAATCAATATAATAATAAGTTATCAAATTAGTCTCTGTTGTTATAAATAAGCATTTATTAAAAAATGAAATATCATTTTAAGGTGTTACTTTTATGACACTGTCTAATGCCCATACAAAATTCAGTTTTTAGTATTTGGAGCAATTATTATTAATCAACGCAAACAGTCAGTTAATGTAGTTTGAATACTGGAATCATATTAATTGATCCTCTTTAACAAATATTTAAACAGTTTTTTTATTTTTAATGAAATAAACGAATTATATCGACAATATTAGTATCTGTACTCTTTAAAAATTTGGTACATCTTTAAAATAATCTAAAATGTCAATAGTCCATGGGTATATTGATAAATAAGTTCTAAATTACAAGAAAATGCATTTTCTACGGAAACTTTAAAGGGATAGGTAAAAAAATGGTATAATATAATTTGATAGACAATTAAATTGTGCATCTGATTCTCGTAAAATATACAGGGTGTTCCATTTAAATTAAACAAGTTATTGCCGTTTGAAGCTAATAATTATTTAAAATAAATTTTTAGACACTCTGTATAAGGTAGTATTATTTTTATTATTGCAACACAATAACTGATCAGTAAATAAACTTCAGTAAATATTTAGTATTAAAAACTTTGATACCCTTGGAGAAATGAAGCCTTAAATTTTTACTGCAATTTCACAAATTTGAAAATATTTCAAAAACGGTAATGTTTAAGTATAATAAACCTTAATCAAATTTACCTTTATTTTAATCGTAGAAACTAAAAATGTAATAATATACACTGTGTTCCATTTAAAAAATACAACTTTGATATTTTTTACTTATTTGGGACACTCTGTATCTTGTAAAATTATTTTTAAATTGTACCTCTAATAGTCCTTCATCGAACCCAAAACTTACAATTTGGAAAAATCTCATCGTTTAGCTACAATACTCCGTGTCGTATGTGGTGAACAAACCTGTATATCATACTTTACACAAAATTGTAAAATTTCCAGGGATTTTGTGTCTAAACGGTTGACTTTAGCGAAAATTTTCATATAATCTTTTTTATAGGAAATTTTAATTCTCTTTAATTTTGCTCTCTTCAAATTTTTGCGAAAAACGCATAGTTTTCAAGATATTTACAAAATACCGATTTTGGGCGCCATTTTGGCAAGATGGCGGCGCCGGCGGCAAGTCTGGAAATGTGCATTTTATGGATTTCAGTTAGGGACCCCAAAACCTATAAACCTGCAAAGTTTCAAAACTTCCGGACTTTTTTCCAAGCAGGCCCCGTTTTTGATCCCCAATGACTGAACTACATGGAGGAATTAAGAGACCTAGAGGAAGATTGAACCTGAGATGGGACCATGATATTAGGAAATTAGCAGGGATAACTTGGGCCCGCATATCCAACAATAGACAACAAGGGGCCCAACTACAAAGAGTGTATCTAAATATGTGCAGGAGGCCACACCATAATTGGAAACGATTGAATAAGCTGAAGATGATGATGAACGCTTAATTGTTTGTTTACACAACACAGTTTTTTTTATATGGATGGAAACAGTGTATAGAGGGGATGCCATAGTTAACGGTAAAATAATGCTGAATATGTTGACATAAATTGTTCAATTTACAATTTGGAGTGTAAGCAGTTATAGAAAATAATAAGCACTTCATATCGAGCTTTCCTGCAACCAGCTGATTTCAGATGGGAGTCTAATACATGACGCAACGCGATGAAAACAGAAATCTATTAAATAAAAAGAAGCAGAGAGTGTGAGAAATAAACTGTCAACAACTTCGAGATGTAATTAGAGAAGCAAATAAGGCTTTAAAAAAACAACGGAAATTACATGCAATTCGTAAATACAATTTTATTACCTACTAGTTGTTCGTAATGTCTTAAGAACTTAGTAGTAGAGATATATCTGGTTTCCCGGAATTGGCTGGATGTTAAATTACATTGACGAATATTTCACACCACACCTCTACATAAGTCATATAATAATTTAAGATCTACTTAACGAAACAATATTTTAACTATATTTTTTAACATCTTCAAGATATTTAAAAAACATGGTAATAAATAAATAATGCAATTAGCATTCTACATTGTACATACCAGTGACGATTTAAGAAAATGAAAATCGTTTTATATCTAATTTCCTGGAACAAGATGATCTCAGAGGGAAGTGCAGCAAGTATAAACCGTGACCCAGCATGACCAAAACACAGCCGAATAACAAATTTTATCAACAATTCCGAAGAATAATTAGAAAAACAATAAAAAGTCATCAACAATTACAAGCAAGATGTTCTTCGCCTGTTAATAAATATACAGGGTCAAAATCAGAGTCTTAAATTTTTGCTTAAATTTTGAGAACCACGGGATCTTTTCTGGGTTTTCTTTTTTGTCTACTTTCTCTGTTGCCATATTATGAAGACATTATGTTTTTTAATTAAAAATTTTAAAAAATCCAAAATTTTTTTCAAAAAATTCCAAATTTTCAATTTTTTTTTTCGCAAAAAACCTCATAGACGTGTTTATTAGAAAGACTCTTTTTAACAAGTTTATGCATGGGAAAATACAGATATATGTACAAAATTGGACAAAAGCTTAAAATAGTATCTTTTAAAATATGTAATGGATCACTAATTCATTAGTGTCATTAGGTCATCAACTATCATAACTTCGATATAAACTCACACAACAACTGATTTTTGGAAAATCATTAAACATTGGAAAATCAGAAATGTATTTAAAAATTTGATACTTAGGTATTTAAAATGACATCAAGATAATTAGAAAATTAAAGTCTTTCAACATAATATGTAAAAGATGCAATTAATGAGTAGAATAATTAATTGCAATTAGTATTATTCATTCATTGAAAACATTTTATGTGGCTTCCTGGAATCAGCTGTTTTCAGATGACTAAAAAGGTGATGAGCAAAATAAAGCCGAAAAAGGACATTAAAACCTGGCACCAACCAGAATAACAACATCGACAAAAGTGGAAGACAGAAGGCAGGTGGTAGATGAGATCTACAAAATTACTTAGACAGTGGGAGTACCTTACGAGAATTGACGACTGCCAAAATTACCTGAATGACGAGAAAAAAACAAGAAGCCCTAATCTAACACCTTCTGTTGAGAAACTAAGACTACGACATTTGAAAATGAACAGGAACAAAATGGCATCAAACAACATTATAAAAAAAATTAATGGAAGAATAATAAGATGGAAGAAAATTAGCTGGAACGAAATGGCATCAAGCAGCACAACGGACATAAGGACACAAATAAAGAAGTATATGCAAGGGAAGTTCAAGAAACATTCAATCAGTGGGTATTACCAGTCATGGCCTATGCATGCGAAACCATGGACACTTAAAACCAATATAATAAGGAAACTACAGTTCACACAACGCTCAATGAAGCGAAATATGCTGGGAATAATAAGAAAAGACCCTAAAAGAATAGTGTGGATACAAAGACCTAGGTAATAGACGTCATTCGATGAATCAGATTCATCAAGTGGCTATGAGCCGGACACCTGGCAAGAAGTACGCCCAATTGCAAAGAGATTACCTAAATATGTAAGCGAGATTACACTATAATTGGAAATGGTTGAATAAGTTGGATATGGGCTGTATCACTGCAAATAACGAAATAAGTTTGATCATGAACATTGCGTATTAAAATCTAGTAAATTTAAAAACCTAGGGAAATATTAAATGCATATAAAAATTTTCCAATGAATGTATGTATTTTTTTTCCAAAAACTCAATTGATGAAATAAAATCGGTAAAGAATATTGTACTAGCATGTTATAAATAATGAGTTGCACAAATATTACTATACGTTCTTTAAAAACCATTATCGTATCTTCCCGGAATCAGCTGTTTTTAGATGACAGAAAACTACGCGGTGCACGACCAAAACAATACAAATCAAAGAAAAAGATTAAAATCGGTCACCAGCAGGAATTACAGCATCGATCAAAATGGAAGACAGAAGACAGAATATCAGATGAGTTCGACAAAGTTACTTGGACAATGGGTAGGACACCTAGCAGGGACTGACGACCATCAAAATTACACAATGTTACCTGAACAGCAAAAAAAACAAGAAGCCAAATTTAAGATGTTCTCTTGAGAAGATGAGACTACGACATTGAAAAATGAACAGGATCAAAATGGCACCAAACAACAATGAAAAACATGAGTGCAAATTAATAAGGACCAAGTATGCGTTTATTTTATTATTCAAAACAAATTGGAGAAAAAGTTTAAGAAGAAATGAACAGACACAGAAAGTCACCAAACAGCATAATGAAAAACTGGATGCAAATTAAAGAATCAATGAGTTTGATTATAAACGCAACTTAACATTATAACAAACAAAAACAATTAAACATAGAAATTATACATTCTTTAAAACCATTGTATATTCCTGGAATCAGCTGTTTTCAGATGACAGTACACCACGCGTGGCGCACGACCACATCAAAACAAACCGGAGAAAAAGGAAGATTAAAACCCGGCGAGTTGCAGGAATGACGCGCGACGACACAGGCCGTAATCGCTACAAACAAACGTCGCCGTCGCCATCGAACAACAAGGACCGTGGAAACCTGTTTCGAAAAAATTAAAAACGGCGTCGTATCTCTCTCCACGTGCCGCCAGCCGTCCGATTCCGACCGACAAAACGGCAGCAACGGCGAGCACAAGGCCGTAGCGACCGTGTGACCTACATTCTAAGGTCGAAACAGCCTGCTGGGTACGTCGCACGAATGTGAGGTTAGGGCCCCTTTTCCTTTTAACGAACCCCCCGAGAAATAAAAAGAAAACACACACACCAACCACCGGTTTGTTTGTTTTGATTAACCTAGAAAAATTCGCGAGAGAAGTTTGATTTATTATTATTATTACGTGGCAGAGACGATATTATCATTATCATCCTGCGATGACGTCGGTACTAGGGCACTAGATCTACGTGCGCCGTTTTGGGCGCTTTCGCACACACTTTTACACACACCTACCTGGTACTTTTTTGGCCGGAATCAGCTTGCCGGTCCTCGAGATGTACTCCAGTCCGGCGCTGCGGAGGTGTTTCTGCAGTTTGCGTTTCGATTTGGGGATGTTTTGAACTGGGGAGGAAGCGGCGTGCGGTGGCGATTGTTGTCGGGTTTCGGCGGTTATCGGTGTTGCCATTGTGTGGGGAAACGTCGCCAATCACGACTGTGGCGCTACTGGCGAGGAGCGTAATCGCGCGCCACGGCGAGCGAAACTTCGTGATTCGCGAAGCGGGCGGGAAATGGGCGCGATGGAGGGGGTAATGAGCCGAGCGCGAACGGTCGGCAGGACAGCAGGTGGCGCAAGGTGGATAGGTGTTTTACTAGTTGCATACCGCGCGCGGGTGTAAAAGTTATTTTTTGGGTTTCCTGCTGAAACGTAGCGGGGAGAAATGTTCCCGCGTTTATTTTTAAATGTATCGGAACAGATGTTTCCTCTACACGTGTTTCGCGGTTCTTTAGTAAATTATGGAATAAATAAATAGAGTAGAGTTTAAATGGAGTGTTAGAGACACAAATTACCAGTTAATATTGTTATCTTGTAATAAATATTTCCGTTTTGTACATTGGCGGATCGCGGCTTTGGAAAATGGTCTAGAGCTACTTATACAGGGAGTTTTAAAAAAAACTTGTGCCATCTCTCGTATGCAGATTCCTCACTTAAATATATGAAATGACATTATATATGAATATAATATGATTTATTTTTCATATCAACATAGGTGCGATTCTGGTTTGTTTCGTAGCTACAGGGTGTTAAAATCTTAATATTTTTTCGATTTATTATTAAAAAAAAATCCTGACAGTAGTTGTATCTGTCATTTTAATTCACAAGCAAATTGTATTTTCTGTCATTTTTTGGGGTGTCCTCTGTCGAACTTTTCTCACAGAACATACTCATAACTGTCATGTATTTTAGATCATGTTTTATGTAAAATACTTTTTGTTATTTTGTTCTGTGTATTTGTAATGTACAATCAAATGAAAATTATATCACATAGACGTAGAAATATTTCTTATAGTAATTTTGATAACTTTAGAAATGCAAAAATATTATTTTGTTGATGTGTTTTTACAATAACTGCATATTAATATTGTCCTAATGATATTTTTCTTGTTTCAGGTAAGTTCTTGCTACACAACACGGAAGATAACAATACAGTTACAGAGTTAGTAAGTTTAATCAGCTATTTTATGCGTTTTAAAAAAAATAAAGAGATTGTTACGGATTCCCCATGATTCCCCCTATAGTTTCTTAATTTACACGATAAAAACTACAATAAACTACTTATGCCCACTTGCACCGTTTGTATAAACATGGTTTAAAGTCTAAACAGTGATTAATTGTAATATTTTATTTGCACCATTACATAAACGTTGTTTACGCTATACAGGGTGAGACTAAATAAGTGCAAATATTTTTATTAAGAAAAAGTCTATTTTCTGTGGTCGAAATATACTGCCCATAAAAATATTTTATATTAAGGTTCTTTTGGCGAAAAAAATGAAAACTTGGAATTTTTTGAAAAATTATTTATATTTTTTTTTATTTTTAGTTAAAAAACAAAATTTCTTCATAATATGACGACATAGGGAGTAGATTAAATTTACAAGAAAGAAATGATCCAATGGTTCTGAAATTTTAAGCTAAAAATCATTTTTTTTAATTTTCAAAGAAAATATCTCAGTTATTTTGGGCATACTAGTGTTGTAAATGGAAATATTGGAAATTTCTAAACGTGTCTCGGCAATATTGGAAATAATAGGAATATTGGAAATATTTTTAAAAATACTTAAATCTTGTCATTAACGATTCAAACCCGCGATGTTTATTAATATATCTTTTATATTTTGTAACCCCATAAACATTAAACTTACTATAGAACAGTTTTACAAACATGGTGAATATATCGAGTTTGCGGATTCACCAACTTATTTGCAACATCGCATTTCTACGGGGAAGATCCAAACTCGTAAGTCGTAGCGTAGTAAAACTTGTTGTTCTTCAATTTTGACCAATTTAAAAAGTGTATACAATACTAGGCTCAGTTTACAAGGAGTTGCAGTTAGTCAAGCAGCAACACAAATGATTGATAAAAATGTTAAGCAGTGGATATTAGATGACGAAGTATTTTGGGCCCATATTTCCAACGTAATTAACATTTTTGAACCTATTGGCAAATGGTTAAAAATTGTAGAAGTAGATTATAGCACTATTCGTTTTGCTGTAAAAGCATTTTGTGATATTAGAAGGGTAATTCAGAATAATCTTGCATTGTCCTCACTTGTAGACAAAGAAAAATCCGAATTGTTGGAGTTTGTTGACAAAAGAGAAAAATTTGCTATTAAACCCATTCATTATGCCGCAGAATTACTAAATCCAAAATCACAAGGTTCTGAATTTGATGAAACCCAAATTCTTTCTGCCATAGAATGCATACTTAATATATCAAAAAATAAACTCGATATAAAGGAGCGAGAAATAATAGATGAAATAGCTGATTACTGTTGTAGAAGTGGCAAGTTATTTGGAAATAACTTCATATGGAAAAGTAGTTTTGATAACCCAGTCTCCTAGTGGAAAGGACTGTGTTCTTCACATTATCACAAGTAGCTTCACGAATGTTGATGATGCCAGCATCTTCCGTTGCCACGGAACACAGAGTTAGCGTTTATAGTCATATTCATTCAAAAAAGAGAAACAGGCTTACTAATGATAGAGCCGCTAAGGTACTCTATGTATCCCACAATGAAAACTTGCTGAAGGAAATAGGAAACGGCAATAGATCAATTTTTATTTCCGATACTATTGAAGATTTTGAGGAAGTAGACTGGCAAGAAGATGTTATTGAGTGTGATGCTGATGACAGCGATAATGATATGCCTCTTGCTCGACTAGTGTGTCAAAAATATTTTTTTTTGTACAAATTTAACCTTAATTTATTTTTTAATTTGAAGAATAACTCGTTATTTGTGTTTATGTATAAGCATTTTGTGTTTTGCGATGTTTTGTTATGATTTTTATAAATAAATATTTTAGTTTTTCTTATTTTTTAAAATATTTCATTTATTTCCATATGTTTCCAATGTTTCAGGAAATATTTCCTAAAATATATTTCTGGAAATTTTACATCACTAGGGCTTACCTGAAAAACGGTAAAGAGAAAATATTTTTTTTATCGAGATCTACCAGCCCTAAAAATATTTGCACTTATTTAAGACTCGCCCTGTATAAGACTCTATATTTAATTTTCTTTATTTTCACATTAACGCTTACATCGACTGTCAAACAGCAACTAACCATCAAAAATGACAATCTTGTGGGTGTCTTTCAAGAGATGGAAAGCTTTTGTGGCATATTTATATGCTTAATGCCGCATATTTCTCAGGTCGGAAACTATTCAGACTCTCTCCTACAAATGACCCATCTAATTTTACATATAAAGTGACAGCGATCTTCATTCCATAGCCATCGCTGACACCGTTTTTTTTTCTCGATAATATCGTTGTTTGAAAGAATTGGGAAGGTACGCAACCTGATGGGCAAATTCGTGTCAAGGCTGATTTGATTTCCCTTACGTCTCAAGTGCTGTACGGTGGAGCCTCTACTCGATCTGCGGCCAACGCATAAAACACTCATTTTCTCTAATTCGGCTAGCGAAGGCATATCGAAGACGGTGTGGCACTGAAAGCGACAGTGTTGCCCTATTAAAATATGTAATGTCTGTAATACGTTTGACGAAAATATATTTGGATGAAAAATCCGCGTTTATGTATTGAAAATTCATTCGTGTTACACATAGAATAAACAACAAAAATAAAAATTCTTTTATAGGTACTGAGTAAGTATGATCGAAAAAAGTCGTTTAGTTGACTTGGAAATGACGACTATTGACATTTACCATAATATTTTACATATGAATTAACAGCGATTTTTATTTACAATACAACTCTGACGCCGTTCTTTGTTTAATCATATTTTAATGATAGAAAATCCGTACTATTAAGGTACTGTACCCAAAATCCGTAAATATACGGATTAATCCGTAGTTCTGGCAACGCTATCTCCGGCAACCACTCACTCTGTCTACTGAAAGCAGAACTACAGTACAGTATTCTTTATCCGCTGCGCTGTAAACGATTATTAGCGCACAGCGACGCAGAGCTAAACTAAATCTCGGACAGGTTGACTAGCGGCGACGGTACCGCCAACTACATCTCGGACAGGTTTTGTGCCAAGAAATCGCCTATAAGGTAGCGCATCTTCTTATTTATTCAATCAACGATCATATTGTCTTTCCAACGAACTACGAGAAAGAATAAAGAAATTCAACTAACTGATTTTTCTACGCTTAATTTATTTAAAAATGTGCTCTTAAATGGATGATAAAGATGTTTGTTCGAGCTCATCAAGTTCGATTCGTATACTCTTGAATTCAAGAGAATATTTCTATTCGTAAAGTAAATATTTCTATTCCGAAAAAGTAAACTATTTCCATTAGCAACTTAAAAAAAATGTTTTATTTCCATCGATATTTTTTCTGCTTCAAATTAGTCTCATAAGAAAATTAGAATCTTGAAAAGTAATATATCTAAACTTTCTGGGCAATAGATGACAGAATTTGTTTGTATTTTCTTTCGCCCGTGTTTATTTTTAGTCTGGGCACGTATATTTTGTCAATGGGGATGAAAGGGGTGAAGTTTTCGGCTTTATCGATTACTTAAACAGCTCTAAATCATTAATCTGTGGTATTTTCGGAACTTTAACAACCGTGTAATGTGTCTCCCGTGACGGAAAATGAGCGTTGACCCGTGAATTATCCAACTAAATGTTTTGTCGTAATTTAAACTAGCTAATTTATTTATTACTACTATTCTATTAATATTATTCCATCAATAGCACGCATTGAAAAAAAAACGTTATTTTTGGTACATTTGTAATGTAATTATTGTATTACATTCATTTATAATGCATCATACGATAATATGATGAAAATAAACGGCGTGAGAGTTGGGGTGGAAATGATAATTTTATATCTATGTAAAATTTTATGGGAATGATATTGGGAAATGTTGAAATACGACAATTATCAGCAGCAACAATAATATAGCAGCTATCATAAAAAAAGTCGTGCACGTGTACACTTTGTGCAGCTCTAGAAAAGTAATGGTTTTAGGAAATTGCAAGGTTTCCTTGTCTGGATTTCGAGTAAACCCAATCGATAGAAATTAGTTTGATGATTTATTATAGATAGCATTCGTTGAGGATATTGGCCTCTGGTTACTTCCACTTTCGAGATCCTTTCTAGAAATGATTAAAATGGAATGTAGAAAACGGTTATTTTTATTTCTTGAGTAATACTAATAATAATTGATTTATCATTCATAGTAGCCAAGTTATTCTTAAGGAATATGAGTTTATAATATTCACAATTAGTTTTTATTTATTTTTTATATTACTACATTATAGGGTTTCCGATTTTTGGGATCCGGATCCCGTTTTGAAATCCCGGGATTAGAACCTATAATCCCGGGATTGACTATCAGAATGAGAAATTTAATATACAGAAATACTTAATAAAAATGCAGATACATATATCAAAAAGAAAATGAGAAAAGAGCTAATTTTTAACAGTGGTTTGGACTTTATTTTTGATTTAAACATTAAGCTTTTTTACCATGGGCCACCACTTTGTGAAAATTAACAAATTCTATAACATAACTTTTAGATTACAGTTGAGGGTTGGAACCTTTGGTGTTACACAGCAAAATAAAAACACTAAATCACCACAATACAATATAGGAAAAATACGACCACACGCAGATACATTCCTAATGAATCACATCATAGTGTGGAACATAAAATGGGTAGTTTAAATTTCTTAGTTCATAGATTACTTAGTTTCCCACTTTCCAACGAAAGATATGAAATAGAAAGAGATTACATTAGGAATGTAGCTGAATGTAATGGATATTCTCCTTCACTAGTTGATAAATTAATTAGAAAACGTAGGTATAGGTTAATGATTTCTGAAAATTCGACTTTTCAAGTGGAGAAAGATACGTCTAAATATTTTTCGATACCGTTTGATAGAGAGTTAGCCCGTGGGCTAAAAGGAATTTTTAAGAATGTCAATTATAAACTTGTGTATAGTGCTAATAATAAATTACAACAATTATTAGGAAATCCAAAAGATAAAACACCTCCACTGGAAAGGTCGGGTATTTATGAAATTTCTTGTAAAGATTGTAATCAGAAATATGTTGGACAAACTAGAAGATCAATATTAACTAGATTTAAAGAACATTTAGCTCAGATAAGATATGGTAGACCGGATAAATCTTGCGTTGCCGAACATATTGTTGATAATGAACATTGTATAGATCTTAATAATTTAAAATTAATTAAACGTCTCAAATTACAGGCAATTAGATGCATATGAAAGCATCAGAATTAATAAATGTAAAGATAGTATGAACAGAGTCAACGGTCCAATTCCTTCAAGTTCTTTGTTCCTACTACTCTAGTGGCGGAAATCTAACTGTTACGCTCAGTTGGTTCTGACTCGGTTGGCTAGATTTTGCCACGCCCACTCGGTGCCCACTGAGCGAGTATATAAACGCTCGACTTGTAGATTGTACTTTAGTTTATAATCATCTGCTGATGATGCTAACATGGTTAGCGAAACGCGCGTCCAGTGTAAAAGTAAAAGTGTTTTTGGTGTATTGTGGTGATTTAGTGTTTTTATTATAACTTTTAGATATTGACGTTCTGCTTAGTAGAAATAAAATATGATGTTTTAAAGATTAAAGTGTATAAAGTCGAATCATTTTAGATTGAGCATTTAAATTTTTCGAAATTTTTAGGATCCCGGCATTTAATATCGGGATTAAACATATACCTGGATCCCGGGATTTCGGGATCCCGGTTTGGAAATTCTTTACATAAAAAATAAGTTCTTTACATAATTTATCTGTATATGAGACTCAGTTTTTTGTAAGAAGCGATTCATTACTTTTATGTATAGCGAATTGATTTATAATCTATTCACTAAAGCAATAAACAAAGAGAAAGTACTTACAGAATAAGCTTGTTTATGATAGAACCAAAAGCGTTATTTTTATATACGGAGTATACGGCCGTATACTGCAGCCATTTTGACCAGCACAAAATTGATTAATTTCTTGTACCTTTTTAGTATTATACTAATAAAACATATCTGAAAGCATTTCTATTATTTTAATAAGTGCCAAAGGCTCTTGCTTGCTGAAGGGAAAAAGATTAGTATAGATTTCCTACCCTTATTGGGTGACTACCATCCCCAACGGTTGCATCTGCATCCAACTTCCATAATATATCTGTTAATAATAGTATCAAAATTTTACCACGTTGTTTGGTTTAAAGGGGTAAATTCGCTTAATAAAAGGATCTTAGGAGGTCTTAAGGTCTAATTTTTGCAATCTTAAAGTGATTTAAATAGTTGTTTAAAATTTAAAGTAAAGGTCGTGTTTACACAGGAGTAACCACTACTGTTGTCACACTAAACCTTCACTCGTTGTCATACTCACACCTCACACTCCTGTACTCAATTTTCAAGTATACTTAATCGAAAAAAAACTTGATCAGAAGTTTTCCGAACTTTTTTTGCTCTTCCTTATACAGTAGTGTATTCCAGATGTTTTTGTTCTTTTTTTTTGTTGTTTGACCTTTGATCGATCGAAATGTACTATTCTTCGTGGTTGATTCTATCATCTTCCCATTAATTTTAGAGAAAGCAGTAATGCTGAACACTAGAGGAACCTAAAAGAAGATTTAATAACAACCAATTTTACTATAATTGCAACTGCTTATTTTTAATCGTTCAATTTATAGTGTTTTACCCTCGTAATCCACCCTTACCGACGTCATTTCACCTATTCCGCTATTTTACCACCTCTGGTGATACTCAAAAAGCATAGGCAACAGCGGGACTTGATCGCTCACTTGGAATTTTTTTAGCCAAAATATTTTACTTTACCTTCGTAGTTATTCTAGAAATATTATTCCCTTTTTCAAGTTCGGTTCTCATTGTCATTGTGATCTTCCCAATAATTTCAGAAGAAATGATAGTACTAAACGCTGGAGACTAGGGTTGATATGAAATACTAACGACAGGGATTTTGGAACCCTCCCAATTGTGGAATAGTCTGTAACAGTTATCATATTCCGAAAATCACTGTTCCACGTTTTATTCAATATATTGTGTCAACTTTAAAACTTTCCACACAAATTTAAAAGATGTAGCCGAAACAGTAATATTACTATTGTTAATTCGCTTTTGCTTGTTGGGCTGTTCAGTGATGATTGAGAATGTTTTATTCAAGATAGTACTGAAATTATTTTCATTTATGGAGAGGTTGGAAAGTGCGCAGGAAGGACGGAATTGGTTTTCAATGAAAGAAATCGGAATTTTTAATTGTTTCTGCAACTTTGAAACGCGATTATTCGGAAACCTCTGGACAAAAAGCAATAAAGTAGGATACCACTGAAAAGAGAATTAAACAACCTTTAAAACGATGTTCCACTTGACTCCATTCCCATTTAAGATTGTACAGGGTAGACCATTTTGGTTGTTTCTATAGGGTATCTAGAAAACCGTGAGAAATATTCAAGTTTTGACACTGCAGTCTCGGGTTCTTTTTTTAAAAAAATTACATTGGCGCAAACGGATCGTGGCTATCTTGATCGGTTTCGAAGCTACAGGGGGATTCTCAAATTTTGTACTTTTTGAAGATGTCCGATAGTTTGTTTATTTCAGCAACCACGGAAAAATGAATTATACATTCTAAAGGAACTTTTCTGTGTAGAATGCAGTGGCGTAGTCAGACTTTTTTCGAAAAAAATATTTTTTGAGATATTAACTAGACTTATGTTTTTTTTTAAATAGAACCTCCTGTATATTTTTAAATTTTCTAATTCAGCTTGGCATGGGCTTCTCGAGAATATATAACATTCTATATTTATTTTCACTATTAACCTCAACATTTCAAATTTTTCTTAAAATATCCACTTAGTAGATAGCAGGCCGCGCCGAGTAACAAAGTAAACGGTTGTCATGTTGATCGGGACATACCTTTGATGGATACGTGACATTTCATTTCAACAGATTGAGTGTGTGTATTTTAAATAATAAAAAAAATGAGTAAATTTGAAAATTTTGAGAAATGTAATATGTTAGAATGCTATATTGAGTCTAACAAAACAGAAGCAAATGGCAGCTGATTTATATTTTGAGCGGTATCCAGAGCGCGAGCAACCAAACCCAGCCATTTTTAAAAGGTTAGAAGATAGTTTAATCAATTTTGGATCTTTTCAAAAACTGCGTCCGAAAAATTATCAGATGAAGAAAATCAATATGTTAATGTCTTCGGAGCCGAATACATGAATTAGCAATTAAATAAAATCGAACAATACCAAGCAAATAAAAAATAAGTGTGACAGAAACAAAAGAACGTATTTTAATATAAACTCTTCAACCGGGCTTCTCAGTTAATATAAAAAAAAATAAAAACACAAAGACTACATTAAATGTTCAGACTGCTGCCCATTATTATCTAGACAGAGTTAGTACCGTCTCCGCACGCCGCCTCTAACAGCATTTCAATAGCTCTACTTGATGTTGTTGGATCTAGTGTTACGGCTCCGAAGATATTAATATATTGATTTTATTCATCTTCTTTCTGATAATTTTTCGAACGCGGTTCTTGAAAAGATCCAAAATTGATTAAACTATCTTCTAACCTTTTAAACATGGCTCATATTTACTCATTTTTTTATTATTTAAAATACACACACTTCAATCTGTTGAAATGAAATGTCACGCATCCATCAAAGGTATGTCCCGATCACCATGACAACCGATTACTTTCGGCCGTATTCATAGTCGAGCGCCAGCCGCCCGCCGAAAAGAATATCGGGAGAGAAAAAAAGCTCTTTCATAGTCGGCCGCCAGCGCACCGCTGGCTGGCGAAAATGACGGCGCGTCGCCAACAAAATTTCACTTCGGGTGGAGGGCTTTAACAACAGGGAACATGTTTTCTTCCTTTTTCTACACAAAACCGGTTATACGAACTTTCTCTAAATATTTAAATATTAATAATTTAAATATTTTATTGATATTGGGTAATTTAAATATTTTATTGATGTGTCCATTATTTTGTTATAATTCGTTTTAAAGTAATGAATAATATCTTCGTAATCCTTCACTTATAGTAAAAATATTTACACTTTTTTATATACATATTTTTTTGGTTAGGTACATTTTTGGGTCATAATAAAGAGGATATTAAGTTAATAATTTACATAATGGGGAATTCCATAGGTCTGTTCGGTTATTTGAAAGTTTTATGGATTCGTTTTTATTACGTTTATAAATTTTTATAGACCTTAACCTTAACCTATTGGTGCTGTGTTAAGGATTTTAAAATTATTTTAAGGGAAAATATGACCAGAGTAGAAGTAATTTATATTTTTAAAATGGCTCTATTTTTGTTTTGTGTAGATGACTGATGTTTTGTGAATTTGGTCTATTTTTTCCAGTTTATGTAAATTACAAAGAGAATTAATGTAATAAACGTAAAAACAATAGGAAAAATAAAAAAATATAAACATAACAAAAACAAAACGATAAAACATTTAAATGGTCAAATAGACGGACGGAATTCATATGCCTCAAATGTAATGAATAATGGCCTCACAAAAATACGAATGTCATCGTTCTCGTTAATCGTCACAATATTATAAATATCCACAATTAATTCAGTTTGTTTGGTGATTCTTTCAACTAGAGAAATAAACCAGACTAAACTGGCGGACCGCCCGGAGATGGTAAGGACATGCTCCAGTCGCCGCCGCCGACCGAAAATCACCGGATGGGGTTTAAACTGCGCAAGTGTTCTTCGCCTGGAGATCGACTATGAAACGGAAAAAAATGCTTATCCAACCGCCCGCCGGCGAGAGAGCGGTTACTCTATATGGATGTGCGCACGCGTTACTCGGAGAGCGCTCGACTCTGAAATAAGAACGAAGAATTTCGGGAAAGCTCCCGCGGGAGGCTGGCGATCGACTATGAATTGAATACGGCCGTTTGTTACTCGGCGCGGCCTACTATCTACTAAGAGGATATTTTAAGAAAAATTTGAAATGTTGAGGTTAATAGTTGAAAATATATATAGGGTGTTGTATATTTTCGAGAAGCCCATGCCAAGCTGAATTAGAATATTTAAAAATATACAGGGGGTTCTATTTAAAAAAAATATAAGTATAGTTAATATCTCAAAAAATATTTTTTTCGAAAAAAGTCTGACTACGCCACTGCATTCTACACAGAAAAGTACCAGTTTTTCAGTGGTTGCTGAAATAAACAAACTATCGAACATCTTCAAAAAGTACAAAATTTGAGAATCCCCCTGTAGCTTCGAAACCGATCAAGATAGCCACGATCCGTTTGCGCCATTGTAATTTTTTCAAAAAAAGAACCCGAGACTGCAGTATCAAAATTTTAATATTTTTCATGGTTTTCTAGATACCCTACAGAAACAACCAAAATGGTCCACCCTGTACAGGTACCCCTCCTAAGGGGTTGAAAGAAAAAGGCTAAAAATTTTCATTTAATGTGTCCCCTTTACAAATAAAATTGACGTGTCTTTCCGATTTTTCATATTTTTAACTGCAAGAAAGATTTTTAGGGTGGGAAGTTTTAAAATTGACAGCGTATACAATAATTCATGTTTCATCTTCGGGGTTTAGTCATTATGATTGATTTTACTAATCTTCCCATTAATTTTAGATTAAACGATTATATCGAACATTGAAGACACCTACAATAAGATTCAATTAAAACCAATTTTATAGCAACTGCAATAACATAAATGAGAGTTGCTTAATTCTAATCTCTCAATTTATACCCTTTCACCCTCCCTAATCCACCCTCAACCCTCACCGACGTCATTTCACCTCGTCCGTCGCGTTCTACCACCGACCGTTTCGCTGCCGATGCTCAGAGAGCACAGGCAACAGCAGGAACGCTCCCGCCTCCTGCTAGCAGTTTCTTTGGCCAAGGCGTCCGGTAAAGGTCAGCGAACGAGCGGAGCGTTGGCGGGTCCGTTCGACTCGTTTTGAAATCGCGACAAGAAACCGCTTCTTTTTACCGATAGGTATTTTGGTGGATATTTTGTGTGGTGTGTTTGGTGTGCCCAATTTTCTGGGTCGGTAGGGTGGTAGATTGTTAGAAAAATGCCGCAGGTATGATGTATGTTTATTGTTAGTTTTGAATTTATTATGCAAAAAACGCAACGAAGAAATTTTTGTCCAATTTTTAAAGTGTTATATTTTTGTTATTTTTAACCCTATTTTGATGAATTTTTTAGTAAGCTGTATATAATTAGAACAATTTTAATTCGTAAAGTAAATTTCTTTTTAAACTTTAGTATTTAGCATGTTATACAGGGTTAATCGAGGGGTTGTTTTTTTACCTTAACTAAGTTTCTTTATAAACTTTAGTATTTGGCATATACAGGGTTGTTCACCACATACGACACGGAGTATTGTAGCTAAACGATTAGAGTTTTACAAATTGTAAGTTGTGGGTTCGTTGAAGGACTATTAGAGCTACAATTTCAGAATATTTTTACAAGATACAGAGTGTGCCAAATAAATAAAAAATATCAAAGTTGTATTTTTTTAAACGGAACACCCTGTATATTATTACATTTTTAGTTTCTACGATTAAAATAAAGGTAAATTTGATTAAGGTTTATTACACTTAAACCTTACCGTTTTTGAAATATTTTCAATTTTGTGAAATTGCAGTAAAAATTTTAAAGCTTCATTTCTCCAAGGGTATCAAAGTTTTTAGTACTAAATATTTACTGAAGTTTATTTATTGATCAGTTATTGTGTTGCAATAATAAAAATTATACTACCTTATACAGAGTGTCTAAAATTTTATTTTAATAATTACTAGCTTTACACGGCAATAACTTGTTTAATTTAAATGGAACACCCTGTATATCTTATGAGAATCACATGCACAATTTAATTGTCTATCAAATTGTATTATACCATTTTTTACCTATCTCTTCAAGTTTCCGTAGAAAATGCATTTTCTTGTAATTTAGAACTCGTTTATCAAGATACCCATGGAATACTGACATTTTAGATTATTTTTAAACATGTACCAAATTTTTAAAGAGTACAGGTATTAATATTGTCGATATAGTTTGTTTATTTCGTTAAGAAAATAAAAAAAAAACTGTTTAAATATTTGTTAAAGAAGATCAATTAATATGATTCCAGTATTCAAACTACATTAACTGTTTGCGTTGATTAATAATAATTGCTCCAAATACTAAAAAACTGAATTTTGTGTGTGTATTAGACAGTGGGGTAAAAACTAACACCTTAAAAATTTATTATTATATTGACTTCTGATTCAAATCCACATTTATTTAGAATAATTTATTAACGAACATAATTAAGTATGTAATTAATTAGTATTTGGGCGGAAATAATGGTGGTATGTTTAATTAATGGTATACTCTTTTATGAAGATTTAAATAATTTTCTTTTTGCATACAAATGGGCTAGTAATATTATCATTTTGCTAAAAACGATAATATTACTAGCCTGTACATTTTGTAGATTTGTTGCTTTAAAAACAATCTAAAATGTCAATATTCCATGAGTATATTGATAAATGATGTCTAAATTATAAGAAAATGCATTTTCGCCGAAAACTTGAAGGAATAGGTAAAAAGTGGTATAATACAATTTGATAGACAATTAAATTGTGCATCTGATTCTCCTAAAATATACAGTGCGTTCCATTTAAATTAAACAAGTTATTGCCGTTTAAAGCTAGAAATAATTTAAAATAAATTTTTAGACACTCTGTATAAGGTGGTATTATTTTTATTATTGCAACAAAATATCTGATCAATAAATAGACTTCAGTAAATATTCAGTATTAAAAACTTTGATACCCTTGGAGAAATGAAGCCTTAAAATTTTTACTGCAATTTCACAAAATTGAAAATATTTCAAAAACGGTAAGGTTTAAGTGTTATAAACCTTAATTATTTTAATCGTGGAAACTAAAAATGTCATAATATACAGGGTGTTCCATTTAAAAAAATATAACTTTGATATTTTTTATTTATTTGGGTCACTCTGTATCTTGTAAAAATATGTTTAAATTGTAGCTCTAATACTCCTTCAATGAACCCAAAACTTACAATTTGTAAAAATCTAATAATTTAGCTACAATACTCCGTGTCGTATGTGGTGAACAACCCTCGATTAACCCTGTATAATATACAGGGTTAATCGAGGGGTTGTTTTTTTACCCCAATTTTAAAACACTCCGTGCAATAATTTCGTGTGTAAATTTTCCTAAAATATCATTTTTCGGTCAGAACCATGTCGGTCAGAGCATTTTGTTTTTTTATTAATTTCAATACATTCCTTGGTTAATTCTTAAGAGCGAAATGAACTGATCACGATCAATTTGCAATTTTTTTCAATTATCGTTACTTTTTGATGTAAGTTTTTAATATGACGAGATGGTTTTGGGCACTATTGTAGTAACGTCATATTACGCTGTATTGTATACTCTATTAAATTAAAAAAAAAACGTTAAAGACTAACGATACAGTCCTGGTTTTAATAAACAATAATAACGATAACAGAACTTTAAAGAAAACATCTGTAATACTCAAGTATACAAGTAGAAAAAAAAATTGTAAAAAATACGCTAATACTTTGTATTGCCCCCCTTTGCTGCTATAACTGCCTTTATATGTCCGTTCATATACTGTCATTAAGGCTGTATATATCATATATTGCGTCATGTTTTCCCATTCTTCTTTAAGGACCAAGGCCCAAGCAAAGTTCATTTAATGAAGCTGGTACCGCTTGGCGACCTCTGACCCTCCTGCCAAGCATTTCCCAAACGTCGAACATGATGGGCAGTTCATAGTAGTACATAATTCACAATAATCACCAAAGCCGCCTTGTCATATTATTAAAAAATAACTTCAAAAAGAAATGATAATTGAAAAAATTGCAAATTGTTGGTGGCAAGTTCATTTCACTCTTAAAAATTAACCAAAGCATCTATTGGCATAAATCAAAAAACAAAATGCTCAGAAGAGATCGTTTTGACCGTAAAATTATATTATAGGAAAATTTACACACGAAATTATTGCACAGGGTGTTTTAAAGTTAAGGTAAAAAAACAACCCCTTGATTAACCCTGTATAATATGGCAAATACTAAAGTTTATAAAAAACTGAGTTTACAAATTACACTTGACATAATTATATACAGCTTGCTAAAAAATTTATGAAAATAGGGCTAAAAATAACAAAAATATAACACTTTAAATTTTACCAAAAATTTCTCCGTTGCGTTTTTTGCATTTACTGAGTGTAATATATAATTTTGTTTGAGTATCAATTATTTAATAATTATTTATCGGATATTGCTGAATATTTTGTGAATGTTTTTCTATTTTTCTGTGTGTCGTATTAAAGTGATGTATTGAAATTAAAGTTATTTGTTACAGCTAATTTATAGATAGTAAAAACGTCCCCAGATGTATGTTTCTTTAATATTTATATGTGTTATTTTCAGTTGATTTCTGAAAGTATTGTAGTAAATAAAATATGATTTAGAGTGTCCGTAAAGATTGGGTACTGGATTTGTACCCAGTGCCCAAATTTCCAAAATATTTTAAAAGGAACATTGTTGTTCTTTTTAAAATATTCAAAACTGAAGTAACTGATATTTAGAAAGATGTGCAAATATTTTTAGGAATAGTTTATTTCGACCTCAAGAACACTATGGTTCTTTTTTTCGCGAAAAAATAATTTTGAAAATTTGGAATTTTTTGAAAAAATTTTTGGATTTTTTTTAATTTTTTTCTTAAAAACATAAAATCTTCATAATATGGCTACATAGGTAGTAGATCAAATTTACAAGAAAGAAAACGCAGAAAAGATCCAGTGGTTCTTCAAAAATTTAAGCGATAAATCAAGTCTTTTGGTACTTTTCAAAGTAAAATTTCTCTCAATAGTTATTTTTTGTAAACACTGCTGCTTTATCCAACTATCCAACGAAGACAAATTGTCAGCAGTGGTTTATTAATAAACAAATTTACCTAACGGACAAAAAAATGCTTAACGTTTCGAGAAGTACCAACTACAAGTACTACAACCAAACACAAAGAACAACGAAAAAACCTATTTAAAATATCTAAATAAAAACTTTAGTTTTTTTTTAAACAGATACGTCTATAAAAACCGTTGACGTTCTGTTAAAATGACATTATATCAATTTAAACTTGAAAATTAACAATTACTATTTTACCTGATAACAATTAATTACTTAGTAAGGTAAAACTAAAAAGCTTCAAACTTTCTGTATGATTATTTTTTAATTTGTTTTTAATTTTTACGTATGTTCTTTAAACTCAAAGAAGCGATTGCCATATACACACATTACTAGCATCTACAGATGCATGAAAAAAAAATCTACAAAATAAAAATAACTATTTTATTTTGTAGATTTTCTTACAGTGGAGAAATGCCCATAGGGCTTTTTTGGAGAAATTCAATATGACTTTCATTTTCGTGTTATAATTTTTTTTTCTCTAAAACCAAGTTTGTGGCGGGGTTGTAATATAAAAGCTTATTTTTATCACAGCTCTAACAGAAACCGCCCAAAGACGTAAAATATGGGTTTACCTCGTTATTAGTAATGAAAATGGAGGCAGTCCTCCAAATGATACTTATTGGGAGTTGAACTCTTCGTGAACGTTTTCATAAAATAAGCAGCTTATGTTCCCAATTATATTATTAAACGAATAACGAATAAAAATTGATTATCGTGAGTTTGTCATAAAATGACTAATATTAAAACATAATGTATTCGCTTTTTAAATTAAGAAAATAAAAGGTGTTTTATGCATTATTAGTAAAGAAATAAATAACCTATTCACATAGGAATTTTAAATGTTTTACAAGAAAAAAACAATAAAAAAATTAACGCTTATTTTTAATAGCTATTTGTTCAAATAACGATTGTTTTTGTGACATCACTGACATATGACTATTCACCAAAAATAATTTCTTTGATGTGTTAAATATGAACATTAAAAGCGAGCATTCATTAAAGGTACGGCATTTAAATTAAAGAACATACATTTTTACTAAAATATACATATAATTTCTTACTAGTTAAAAGTCGTTCTAGTTAAAAGTCGTCGATATTTTTAATCTGGGTACTGTCGTATGCTGTTCGAGTAATATTTTCTGAAGTATTTTCCTAAGATTCCGAATAACCTCACTGTAATTCAGGTCCCCTCACACAACGTCTTGCCAGATTTATATACCTTGCAATTGCATAAAACCAATTATGAAACAAACAAGAAAGAATAAAAAATATATATAGAAACTAATAGCGTGTACCAGCGGCTCCGTTCGCGTCGAATTAATAATTTGTAATAGTGATGATAAAGCAAAGCAATAATTTCCATTATCATACAAACTGGATAAAATTTTCTCACATTTATGTCAGCATGGGAAAAAACAATATGGCGATATTATTATATAACTTGATAATATTTAAGGGGTAGTTTCATCTCGTTGGAATTTGACTTTCGAAAAATCCGTTTGCCAAAAATAAGCTTTTTCCGTCAAGCAGTTTAAGCAGAATCGTGGTTAAGAAATTACCCAACTTGGAACACCCTGTGTGATTTTTTAACAAATTTCAAAATATGTAAAAAAAACAAATAAATTATGCTTGTCCAAGCGTTTTCCCGAAAGACTAACCGTTTTTTAAATAACAAATATTGATATATTTGAGGGATGTTTTCACCCTTTTGGAATTTGAGATTCGAGAAACCCCTCCTTATCGAACCTCTACACCCCACAGTCAATCCGTTTGCCAAAAATCAGCTTTAAACGTCAAGCAGTTTAACCAGAATCGTGATTACTCATTGGTCATATTTTATGAAACACCCTGTATAAATTTATAAAAAATCTTAAAATATGTAAAACAACAAAATAAAATATACGTGTTTAAGAGTTTTTCCGAAAAACTCACCGGTTTTTAAATAAAAAATATTTTAATATTTGAGGGATAGTTTCACCCCCTTATAATTCGAGTTTCGAAAAATCCCTTCTTATCGAACCTCTACACCCTAAAGTCAAACTGTTTTTCAAAAATCAGCTTTTTACGTCAAGCGCTTTAAGCAGGATCGTGATTAATCAATGACCAGATTTTTCAAAACACCCTGTATACATTTCCAAAAAATCTTAAAATATGTAAAAAAACAAAATAAAATATACGTGTTTAGGCGTTTTTTCGGAAACTTGACCGTTTTTTATGTAAAATATATTGTAATATTTGAGGGGTGGTTTCACCCTCTTGGAACTAGAATTTCGAAAAATCCCTTCTTATCGAACCTCTACACCCTAGAATCAACCTGTATGCCAAAATTAAGCTTCTTACGTTGAGTAGTTTCAGCAGGATCGTGATTAATCAGTATGTCAGTCACTTAAGGATTTTATATATCAGTATAGATGCACAACTGGCTATTTCAAATTCACAGAAATTCAAATATGTCAACAGGGCAAAGAAAGAAACAGATGGAATGGCCAAACAAGGCTTATCCAAACATCCAACCATCCCTTTATACGTCCAGAATCCTTCTGAGGTACTGCCGAGGGTACTGCAAAAGCAATTACAAAAAAGGCCTCAAAACAATGGGTGGCCAACAAATCATTAGAAATGGTGGAAAAACTGACGACAGAAAACTGTCAAAACTGTTAAAGCTCTGTTGTCTACTAACAGGGCTTTGCAAACTCAAGAGGCAATTAAATCTGATGGGATTGACGGACGGAGTCATATGTAGATTTTATCAATCAGAGCCAGAAAGGACAGAACGCATTCTGTTTCAAAGCTACAGTCTGGATACAGTTCTTTGTACTAGGCAACGATAAGCCATTATCAAAGAGTTATATGGAAGGTGAAAAAAACACTCGTTAAATTTTACAACAGACGACTTGATAAACAAAAACTGGATAGTGGATCTACTACAATCGAGACATTGCAAGCTCAATCATTCATCAAGCTCAGGCATTTAAAGCTGAAGCTATTAACAGACAAAACCATGTTTGTGCAGATTCTGTCAAGCAGAAGAAGAAAATGCAGAACACGTCCTGTACCAATGCAATAGCCTGGCAAACATCGGGCTCTGAACTAGGCTATACAGGGTGCTACAAATTCGAGGTACGAGCATTGGTATCTCGGAAACCGTAATAGATACGAAGATGGTTAAATTGGGGCAAATTTGCGCTTTAGGATGTTCACCAAGATGCCATCAAAAAAGTTTTAAAAATTTCAAGGATTGCTGGATTTTTTTCAAAATCAATTTTATTTTTTCCTGGCGTTACTTTTTAGAAAATCAAAAAACTAATTGCACATTCTCATGGCTACTTTATTAGGGCTATCTGAGAGTATTTTTAGATTTTCAAGTTAGTTGATAATTTGTGAGATACAGAGGCCAACTTATTTTTTTTAAATACGGACCTGCATTTTTTATTCCAAGTTGTGAAAGAACTCGGTCTCCTGAGTACAATGATATGTCACACTTGATACTTTTTTTTTGTTTTAGGTACCGTAAGAATGACAAAACTATTTAATTATTATTTAAAATAATTTCAAGTCCGACTCTGGTTTTTTAAATTATTTAATCTGATTATATTCATCTCAACAATATTGATCAGCGCTAATTAACATTGAATAAGAAAAATCAAGCCAATTGAAAAATTCAAATAAATAATATCCAGGTCAGCAATTTGAAAATATTATTTTTAACTTTTTTTATTGTGAATTTGAAATCTCCGTGTACGTTCTAATAATATGCATAATATTAATCGTAGTTATTGTAAATAAATCAACTTCTACAAACTAGTTTCCAATGTTCTACATGTTCGAAAGGGTTATCACCGTCCCTTATGCACAAATGTATTTTTCGTTCAATCTTATTTATAGCTCTTTAAACATATCTTCTTCTTATACTTCCGAATACATTCTGTGCTCTTTATTGTAAATGTTGAAATGTATTGATATCACATTTAAAAATGACGTCAAGTAATGCCCAATAATTTTATAATATTTTATTGCATTTGATTTTCCGTATTCAATGTTTTACCCCACGTCATTGTTGAGTTTGAAAGCTTATCAATATTTTAACAATGAATAGATTAAATATTTGAAAAACCAGAGCCGGACTTGAAATTAGTTTAATTAAATTGTGTTCGAATGTCCGAAATAAAAAAAAAATATTAAGTGTGGCATATCATTGTACTCAGGAGACCGAGTTCTTTCAAAATCTGAAATAAAAAATGCAGGTCCGTATTTAAAAAAATCAAGTTGGCCTCTGTATCCCACAAATTATCAGATAATTTAAAAATCTAAAAATGCTATCAGTTAGCCCTAATAACGTGGCTATGAGAATATGCAATTAGTTTTTTGATTTTCTAAAAAGTAACGACTGGAAAAAATAATATCGATTTTCAAAAAATCCGGCAATTCTTGAAATTTTCAAAACTTTTTTGATGGCATCTTGGTGAACATCCTAGAGCGCAACTTTGCCCCAATTTAACCATCTTCGTATCTCTTACGGTTTCCGAGATACCAGTGCTCGTACCTCGAATTTGTAGCACCCTGTATATGGTAAACAAAAGGATATATGGAAGGTTAATTCTTTAACTGTTTGAAATGGATACGACTGGAGAATGTAACCTAGAGATGAGAACAGCAATAGATATGTAAAAGTTTTAGAGGAATAATAAGCCTTTGAAGAAAAATATTTAGGAAGGAGTATAATGCTATCCATGTATTCATGCATGGTAGACGGAGGCCCTAGGGTGGGGATTATTAACAGTTCTGTTTGACGATTCATTTGACACATTTGAATTTGATTTGAAATTTTGTGGATTTTTCAGTCTTTACTAAGCTTATTTTATGTTATTAATTATTTATTCCACTACTGATAGTTGTAGAAAGGTAGTAAATCTAGAATGAAATTGTGGCAGAACTTAACAGTGACACTATTGCAATTTATCGAAAAAGACTGTAAAATAGTTGGTTTTGTGTTGCGTTCTGTAGATCTCGGTCAAAAATCGAGGTTTAGGCCCAGGAATTAAACAACCTTTAAAAAATGCCGACGTTTTGACGTGTATTTTCCTTGTAAGCCTCGATAAAGACGAAACCTGCGAACGCCATTTCAATTGAAAGTAAAATAAAAAATAAACAAACGAGTTCAAATATGTAATTCTACTAAATCGAGAACACCTTTGTTTATAACAGACTTAAACATTGCCTTTTTATTGTTGTTTCAAGTTATTTGTAGCAAACATTACGCTTGTATTTTGCCCGTTTAACACTACTTCAGTCGAAAACAATCTAGTTTATCGAACTAAAAAGCCATTAGCAAAGCTCCAAGAAAGCTATTTCCTAACCGGTATTTTTTATCAGCCGTTTTTTTTTCGATTTGGGTTCGATTGAAGCGCGTTCTCTTTTTAAAATGGCAGGAAAATTACCGAACTACCGGCGACAGTAAAGCGTAGAGCGAAAATTTGTCGCGTCATGAAAACTTTGTAGTCGGTCTAGTTCTTGTCGTCGGGAAGCTAATCGAACATGACAGTTGATGCCATAGACGTATCATAGACAGGGAGTCATTTATATACGTAAAAAACAGAGGGTGATGAGATTTCCCTAAAGTCCTAAAGCAAGTAAAAAAATTTGCGCCGGGAGGCACATATAGCCGCCCATACTAAAATATTTTAATAAAAAGTTGGTAGGCAGTTCTTTTCTTAGACAAGGAAAGAGAGGGGATGGCTACGGAGGCCAAAATTCGATCGGTGGCCATACTTTGGTGACAAGATTTCGAGGTGACACCGAGAGAATTTTTATGTTTTTTGTGACAACTGTTTTGTTTTAAATTTATAAACTGTATTGTTTAGTATGGTGAGATGTCCAGCGTATGGCTGCAAAGGCCGAAGCGAGAAAAAAGTGGCTGGAATTACATTTCACAGGTAAAAATCGATACACGACTTTTGTTATGTGGTCATAAAATGTGCATTTTTTCATTATAGCAGTAAAAATATGTAAAATGCTTTTAATATGTTTTGTACCACATCCAAACCAAACTATTTTTAATAATTCCAAGTACTATTTTCAATATCCTTTATTATAATTAATGTTTGAAACTATAAATAATGCTACTCAGCATGGATTTCTCCAGTGGCGTAGGGAATTATAATCAGAGAAATACAATTTCTGCAATAAACTTTTTTTATATATTTTACATGTAAAAAAATGTATAAAGTATTGTTATCAAATATGTAAAATAATTGTAAACTATAAAAAAAATTAAAAATTCTAGTGATAAAAAATCTATATGTATAGTTGTTATATAAAACTTAAATTTACCTGCCAAGATTTGCTGGGGATGGACAAACTTGTGGTGGGCTACTTTAGGTGTATAATAATAGTCTCAGTGAGTAATTAATAAAAATTTAAAAATAAATAAAATAACACAAAGCTCTAGAATTGTTTATTTTTTTGTGGAAAATTAGGATATTCTTATGATTGAAGGTAACAAATATTAAAAATTACATTATTCATTGAATCCGTACGCAAGTGTGAAGGGGAATGGCTAGATTCATTATTATACCGTATGGTCGAAAAAAAATGACGTCCAGTTGGCTTGTAGATGCCGATCGACGACATTCCCATATAATTTTACATATAAAATGACAGCGATCTTCATTTCATAGCTATCTCTGACGCCGTATTTTTCGATGTCGTTTTGTATAGTTTTTATGTCATTTTATATGTAGAATTATATGGGGAATATCATCGATCGTAATTTACAAGCCAACTGGATGTCGTTTTTTTTCGATTATGCGGTATAATAATGAATCTAGTCAATTCCCTTCACACTTGCTTACGGATTCAATGAATAATGTACTTCTTAATATTCATTTGTGAAATTGTCATTTCCAACAAACAAGACGCCGTTTTTTTCGATCATACAGTATATATGTATATACACGTTTAAACATATGTTATTACATTATTTTTTATTTAATTATACATTATACACACGTTAATAAATAAATAATTGTCTTGATAATCAGTCCACTGTGACTGTTAAATAAATTTTGCATACCTAGATATTCTAATATTATAAGTGAGACTATAAAATACAAAATTGTATATGCGTCACTCAAAATGAACGATATATTAGTTTACGTTTTAATACATATTTTGTACCGTCTAGGTACAAGCTAATTTCTGATGCTACGCCATTGGAGAATTTCGTGTGGTGACAACTTGCCTCACTTTCAGCTGCCGTGTTACCTGTCCCCTCTCTTTCCTTGTCTAAGGTTCTTTTAGTTTCAAAGTAAAGGAATTTTTCCAATTTTGATCCGCGGTTATTTCCCCTATCCGCCACCTGGGGTCGCGTCCGATGGGGTTTGGAGTTCTCCACACGGATTTTCTCAAAAACGGACTACGGAAACACGGAATATCTCAAAAGCTGCGACTTTGACAAATTTTGTTGCAAATATTATTCCTAATCTTAAATTGAAAACCGATTTTCGCTAGCTACTGTAATATTGGAGTTACGATGTTTTAAGATTTTTAACCCCCTCCCATACCCCCTTACCAACCCCCCAACCCCCACCAAAAACTAATGGCCAGATTCTTGGGTGCCACAGTATCTTTGTGCCAAATTTGGTTAAAATCGATTTAGCGGTTTTTTAGTTATCGTGTTACAGACGGACAGACAGACACCATGAAAATATTTAGGTCATTTATGACCCAAATAACTCATTAAAAAAATTTTTTGTTAATTTAATTGCCTACCATACCTGTTGGTATGGTCGGCTAAAAAATTCTTCATAGATATGAATTGGAAAATGAATATTAAGAGTCTATTACGCTGTACTGTTCGGGTCGCTCTCAGGGGTCGGGTAAAGCGAGTGTGTGGCCGAAGGAAATATATAGTTGTCTAAAAATGTGCTACAATACGGATAAAGGATATTCTTCATCTTTAATTTTCTTCTTCATTTGTAAATACCTAGCCAGTTTTACATAAAACGTTAAATGCCGAACGCTTATTTTGTTACTTTTTCGGACCAGTGAAATGGATTCTTAAGGAAGTTAGAGACGTTAAAATAAAATGATTTATATTGAACTGTAAGGTATCTGGCATATGTTTGAAGAGAATGGTATTCAATCAATGCGTACTACCTGTTGTAACGTATGGTGCGGAGACCCTACCATTAACCAAGAAAACAGTAAGCAAAATCAGAATAAGGCAAAAAGCAATGGAAAGATTAGTGTTGGGGCTATCTCTGAGAGACAAAGTACCGAATATCGATGTACGGGGAGTCATGGATGCCATAGAGAAAATAACTACTTTGAAATAGAATTAGGGCACATTGTAGAATGTAGAATGTTTAGGAGGGGAGTTAATCACCGCGACCTTATAGATATATTGTGTGTTCCCCTTTCTTTTTCCCCCCTCATCATATAAGAAAAGCCAGTATCTGAGACGGCTCCACAGAGGCCAGCTCTCCATCCTCGACATCAGACGTACCAAGGTTCATGGCAAGAATGGTCGCCGTCTCGGCGCACTCAGTGATAAGGTGTTCTGGTGTTTCCCCATTTTCCCCACAAAATCTGCATTCGCCGTTGTTTCTCAGTTTCAGCCTACTGAGGTGTTCGTTGAGGAGACAGTGTCCTGTTAGAAACCCCGTGACAATCCGAAGATTGTTTTTACTTAAATCAAGGAAAACCTTTGATTTTTTCTCGGTCATAAGTTCTAAGGAACTTTTTCGAGTGTCTTAGACCGTTGGAGGACACCCATTCAAGTTACGGATGGAGTCTTCCAGATTCTTCCGTTCCGCTTTCAGTTGGTTCCGTTTGGAAAACAGAACGGTTCTGGTCCAGTTAGTGGAGTGTTCGCTCCTTTTCTAGCTAGATCATTTGCTTTTTCATTGCCTTCTATCCCTTGGTGAGCAGGCACCCAGAGTAGGAGGACTTTATTTTCTTTGCTAATTGGTTGAGCTTCTCCAGGCAGCCTTTTGACCAACTTCGAGTTGATGGTTACTGAGTTGATCGCGTTAAGTGCTGTTGACTATCGGATAGGATGGCAGTTTCCTGTTTTCGATAGTTCCTATCTAAGATAAATTGTACGCATCTTTCGATAGCGCAAATTTCTGCCTAAAGGATGGCTGGGGTAGGTGCCCATTGGTTCGAGTATTCAGTTTTCTGCCCAAATACTCCTATCCCTGTCCCTGCTTTGGTTTTGGAAGCATCCGTATACCACATGATGGTATGGTCTTTTATATGCTGAGTAAGCGTCTCTTTCTTCCAATCCTTTTTATTACTCAATACTACAGCGAGGTGTTTCTCAAAGTTGGGCACATTGCAAGGCTAGACGATGACTGATGGACAGAATAAGAAAATAATTGAATGGAGACTAAGAGATGATGCGTTCAGGAGCAGAGGCCGTCCTCCAACCAGATGGCATTACGACTCCACAGTAACTGGATGCAAATATGTAGCTTAAGATAGGGAGTTATGGAAGCAAACGAGGGAAGCCTACGTCCAGCCGTAGACTTTAGTATGATGAAGGTATTACTCATTATTAATGAGTTTAATATTTTTATGAAAGGGATCGAATAGGAACAGGCTGTGAAATGTGTTTTTACGGACCCTGGAAATTGAAGATAAATGGAGCATGGATAAGGACGTCAATATCCTATAAGTGAAGCCCCCAGGCATTGCCATGACAGCCAGAGAAATATCTTCAAAGCGGTGTTTAACATTTTTGTTTTCTGCTAAGGCTAATCTGGACGAGGCCTGCTTTGTTTACACGGAATCCGAACCGCGGTCCTCGGCCATATCATTGTCAATGGCCTATACCAACTTGGTCAGTGTCTACATCGACTTTTACTCACGAGATATCCGATCTCATCCGGCCTCGAACCGGTCGGTGGGAATAAGCAGTGCGTGTCAATAGATTTTACACTCTTGCCATGGAACAACAGCACGACAGAGTTTCCAGGCGTTCACCCGTCCATCCATTCGCATCGTCTAACGTCGCTTAACTTTTTCATATAAAATAAAAAGCGTTGTTTTTACATTTTTACTACTACTCGTACCTAGTATCATATTTAATTAGTTATTTTGTAAGCTAACCTTAAGGGTTTTATGTTACTCTACCTTACCTACTCTAAAAACAAATTTCAACGAAATTTAACTAACACATTAAACAGAAGATAAACATTTAGATGACCTATTTGATCCGACATTCAATGTTAAGGTCAAGTATACTATAAATGGAAAACAGGAATTCCTATTCTATTCGATAAATATGGAAATATTGTTGTTTAACACACTGATGGCTATATACATATATAGCAAGTTTATTACTGGAGAAACTGGATATTTCACCACTGGAACAGAGGATTTAATTATTTCTTTTTAGGGTTCCGTACCTCAAAAGAAAAAAATCGGAACCTTTAGGATCCGGAAATTCCTTTAAAATCAGAAACATAGGATCACTTCGTTGTCTGTCCGTCCGTCTGTCCAGGGGTGGATGGGGAAGTAGAAACCGGCCCGGGAAAAACAGGCAACCGGCCCAAATCCACAAAAATCCAAGACCATAACAAACAAACAACGCTTTATTGTGCAAAAAGCCAAAACAGCTTCATCGACAAAGCACTCACAAACAACAAAATCACAAAAAAATACAAACAACAAAAAATACACAATACAAATAATACAATTCAAAAAAATTTAAGTCTTTAAAATTACAAAAAGAATATACATGGACAATTTTAGAACAGTACGCAGTAAATAGATATAATTTTAAAGTTATAGAATATTAAATACTTGACCTTTGACCAGTGTGTGAGATGATCAAAATTTTAAAATTCAAAAATTGTTCATAATCAAACATCAACAAAGTCGTTTACCAGTGATTATGGGGCTCTCTCAGTAGGTATGATTTTAGAGCCTTGCGAAATGCAGGGAAAGAATGAAAACATTTTGATATTCAAAGGCAGATGATTGTACATTTTTTTGGCATTGTACAGTATTGAACCCTTAACTAGTTCTGAGCTCGGGGTTGGCAGGATAAAGATCGTGCTCTGCATTCCTAAGTGGATAGTTATGAGATGGCCTTTCGGGAATAGCAGATATGTGCTTGCCGGATTAAGCAAACGGATTCAAAATGAATAAAAGAAGGAAGAGTCATTTTCAAATTTTTAAAGAAAATTCTGGCAGTGAGTCTCTACCTGTTCAGTCCCAATAAATATCGAACTGCTCTCTTTTGAAGTATGAAAAACGATCAAATTTTGTTGCGCAGCAAGTACCCCAGAATGGAAGGGCATAACAAAGATGTGACTCAAAAAGGGCATAATAGGCTATTCTAGAGGTTGAGAAGTTAAGTTCCTAAGAAATTGATCTTAGCGCAAAACAGGCAGCGCTTAGTTTCTTTTGATAGAGCTTCAATGTGAGAGTCCCATTTTTAACGAGTTGTTCACAAGAAGTAATAAGAATTTCACAGAGTCCACGACGTTAATAGTAGTGTTATTAAGGTAAAAGGTTGTATAGTACTTTTATATGACAAAACTTTAGTTTTTGATAGGTTGAGGCATAGAGGAGATTAGAATCGCACCAAGACTTAATGGTGCGTAAGTCATTGGATATAGTATCATATAGCGCCGTAACATCTGGGCCGCTCCAAGTGAAACTAGTATCGTCCGCAAAGAGGCAGATTTTACCGCTAATGTCCAGATTTGCAATGTCGTTGATAAACACTAGAAACAAAATAGGGCCAAGTACTGAACCTGAGGGACACCACATTCTATAGGCTTACAAGAAGACATAGACGTATCAATCCTCACAAGCTGCCTTATATGTTGCCAAGATATGACTTAAGCTTATCTGAGCGGCACTCCCCCTGAAACCATAGTATTGCAATTTGTTAATTAAGATATTATGATTTACACAATCGAAAGCCTTAGAGAAATCACAGAAAATTGTTGCTGTAGAGTGATGGTTATTCAGGCTAGAGTATGCATTATTAAAAGGTCGAACATAGCATCATTTGTGCAACTGTTACTTAGAAATCCAAATTGATGGGTAGTAAAATTATATTTTATATTTAAGGAGAAAAGATAGAAACCTTTTTTAACCAATCTTTCAATGATCTTAGATAATGTGGGCAGGAGTGCAATTGGGCGATAGTTCGAAGCTTCATCTTTATCACCTCCTTTATACAGAGAATAATTATTGCTGTTTTAAGACAGTTTGAAAAACTCCTTTTTTGGAATGACTCGTTAATTAAAGTAGTAAGATGGTTTTAATGTGCATTCAGGAAGTTCAGAGAACATTTTGAGAGTAAGCCCATCAGTCCCAGATGAGGATTTGTTTTTAATACTATTAATTGTACTAAGAAGCTCATCTAATACTACAGGCGTGAGGAGAAGCCTCGTGTAAATTCTCATTTGCTTTAGGGAGATATGAAAGTGAATCATGGGAAGGAGTTATGGTGTTCACTAAATTTTTAGCCACATTAACAAAGTAAGTGTTTAAATCTTCAGGTGAATTAAAGACTGTGCCAGACGAAGAAGTCTTATTCCTTAAGTCATTTACAATAGCCCAAGTCTCCTTAGCGACATTACCGGCTTTGATAACGAAGAAACATATTTTTTTATTTATTAATATATAACTAGGGGTGTTTTTTGCTCGTGTGAAAAAGCTATTTTGCCTCCGGTTTAAAAAAGAATAAATTGTCTTGATCAAAAATTTCGTAAAGACCAATATTGGATCGGACATAAATATGTATTTTGAACTACAATATGCTTCAGTTTTACAGGGTTCTACTGCCTTATTTCCGTTATCGATAACGGTAATTTGATCTTGAATAGGCTACGATTTTGAGTCACGATTTTGAGAAACTTTAAGACTTTTTGATTCATTCAGTTCAGCTGACCCAATCCTCTGTGAAATACATTATTTTTAGCTTTTCGTGTATATACTTTCTTACACATTGTAGAAAGAAATTCTCTCTTTTCTGCTACAGCAGCAGCCTCCTCGTGTACACATGTTTTTAACTGAATGAACCGGGATTGCCATTAAAACTACAGTATTTTTTAGTTCTTATCACGAAACTTTTCCTTTATACTTTTCTACATTTCGCATCTTGTTTGATAATGCCACGACTCAAACGAAAAAAACCTAGGCAATACCTAGGCAGTAGATATAAATGTGTTCTGATGTATTGCTATGTTACAGTCCCTAATAAGAATATTTGGATTTTCGAGACATATTAATATTTTATTATCTAATCTAGTTTAAACCTTATTTAACTTTTCTCTGCTGTCTCAGTAATTTTTAGCAAATTCGTTTTAGCAACATTTTAAATAACAATTTAGACTTGGCTTTTAGTCCGTCCCCAATTCAAGCCAAGCATAGATATGTTTTCTCCATCAACCGCAGAGTTCGCGTCAAATTCGTCTACCTTTTTACAAAGGGGAGCTCGAAAAATATTGCACCGAGGCCCCCAGTTGTGAACCTACGCTATCGTATTCTTAGTATACATTTAGATCGAGACTATTTAAATTTACCTAATGCTATTCGTCCTTTTTTGCAGCCAGTCAGTCATATTTATTAGTTATTAATAAAAGAATAGTGGGTAAAACTATACAGGGTGAGTCTTAAATAAGTGCAAATATTTTCAGGGGTGGTATATTTCGACCCCAAGAACACGTCTATGAGTTTTTTTTGCAAAAAAGATGTTAAAAATCAAGCATTTTCTTTTAAATTTTCCTGTATATTTTAGAAAACTTTTTAGAACTTCTTGTTCAACGCAAATTTTTCCACGGTATAGTTTCTTAATCTCTGATATTACGGCACTAAAAGAGATGCAAATACCGAAGAATTGAGGTGGCTCATATTTTTTGAGCCACTCATTTGAGCTCACAAATTATTTTTTTTAATTTCCAAACTTTAATAACTCGATTGTTTTATTAAAATTATTTTATCGAGATCTACCAGCCCTGAAAATATTTGCAGTTATAGACTCACCTTGTATAATAAAACTTTTCAAACCGAATAAACAACAGATGAGTATTAAAATTATAAGTGTCCCAGAGAAAGACATTTTACAATAGTTATTTTACAAATTGGTGTTTAAAAGCAACTGACGATTATACTGATGCCATTGATTAGTTAGTTATGGAGTCACTAAGGATCTTACGTCACTTTAGTTAGAAGATTGACCATTTAATTTTTACTAATCCAATCTTTTTTAAGCTCTGATCTTTCCACCGGCCCACCGGGAATTTTCCCGTTTTCCCATATGGCCCATCCACCCCTGCATCTGTCTGTCAACTTTTACCCTTTATCTCGTTAATTATTTAATTTGCTTAATAAGAACATCACACTGAAAAGAGTTGTAGAAAATTATAACGTCTAAAAGCATATAAGGATGATGTAGTATCGTGTTATATAAATATATACATAACGTAAATAAACTTATACAGCAACAGCTGTTCTGACCTCAAAATTCGTTTATTTATAAACCTAAAAGTTCCTCTAAATCAGTCACACTTAAATTAAATTTAATCTTTCTCGAAAAAACGCCGTACCACTAACCTTTAATGCCAAACCAGACTTTTGCGTTATTACATATTTGGGTTGAAAGCCATGAGTAATAAGAAATAAAAATACATACTCCATGTAAGTAATGTATTTCTTGCGGCGGGTGTTGCATTACTGCAACATCTGGGTATATTTCCATTGGAGCAGATATTGTTATCAAAAATGTCAATATTTCGGAGCGATTTTCGAAAAAAATATGTTTTTAAAAAACACGAATATCTTTTTTCTTTTTTATAAGCATATATCTCCGGAATGTCTTGCAAATCATCATTTACACCCTGTTACATTAGTTGCTTTCGGAATATTTAATTTAAATTTAAACTTTAATTCAGAAAAAAAACTTTTGTAAGAGTCAGTCGATTATTATACTATTGGAATGCTCTATCTCTATCATTATCATTGCTAAATTCCATACATCCAACATACAATAGGTTTTTTTTTCGATAAAGTTAATAATATTCGCTTTGAATGTTAAAAATATTTCATATGCTCTACAGGGGAGACTATATTTCAAATTTTTACAACGGGAGATTTTTCGGAATATCTTATTATACATATACAGGGTTCGACAATAGTGCGTCGGGCTCAAATATAGTGCGTCGGACTTTCAACATAGCTCCTAGATTAAAAGACTTGAGAATATTAAACGAGAATGTATTTCAGGAAAATATTTTAACTTCTACAGGGTGGCTCAAAAAAGTGTGAGTGGATCGGGATGATGGGATCTTTATAAACGGAACACCCTGTATATTATTGCATCTTTGGCTTTCTTTCAGGTCACTTTACACAATCCTAAGATATGAGTAAATATATTTCGATAATTTCAGAGATATTAATAAATAAATAAAAAATATATATTTTTCAACCTTAAAAAAATATTACAAATACAATAACTGTCTTGAAATCAAAACTATATTAGGTATTTACTTTAGATGGTCTATATGTTTTTTTTTTATTCTTTTCTTTGACCTCTCAATATATATTTTATTTAATTTTTTCTTGGCTTTAGGTCAGGTAAAAATGAGAAAATCGTTTTTTTTATATTAATAATTTCATTGACGTTTCGACCTGGTAGGGTCTTTATCAAAATTTATTACTTGAACGTAGATTGTTTACTTATTACAATTTTATCATTTTCATTCTGAAATCTTAGCGAAGAAAATAATCTAATATCCAACATTGGTTTCCACACACATAACATAAACATATCAATAAAGTCGTCACAATTTTTAATGACATACACATTTAATGGATTTTACTGTTATATATATATATATATATATATATATATATATATATATATATATATATATATATATATATATATATATATATATATATATATAAACGGGGGTCCTACAGCTTCTGCCGCATCCCGCATTTCGACCTCCATATTGCTCGATTTTGCCATTCTTCCTGTTTAATAGCTCTATCTCTCATGTACTGGTCTACTCCATCTAACCACGTAGTTGTAGGTCTTCCTCTTTTCCTTCTGCTTTGGGGACGATACTCCATTGCCCTTTTTGGTCATCTTTCCCCTCCCATTCTTTTTACGTGTCCATACCATAGTAGCTGTCTCTATTGTTCTAGCCTTGTTCTTTGCCTGATCTCCTCATTTCTAATGTGCTCCGTCCTTGATATTCGACATGCTCTTCTGAGAAAGTCGATCTCCACTGACTCGACTATCCTTCTTTCTTTTGCTGTAACTTGCCAGCATTCGGCACCGTATGTTAAAATTGGCTCTACGATTGCTTTGTAAATCCTTAGCTTTGTTTGGATGGATGTTTTATTTGGCCACAGGAGAGGGTTTAAAAGACCGATTACTTTCTTACCTTGTTGAACTCTGCTATGTATATCTTTCTTGGAGTTCCCTTCTTCAGATATAATATTTCCTAAATATTTATATTCGCTACACCTTTTAATTTCATGTATGTGTAGTTCAGGATCTGCAGTTTGTTCTTCTCCTACTTTCAGGTATTCGGTTTTTGTGAGGTTCATATTGAGTCCCCATCTATCGTATTCTTCATCAAGTTTCCTGAACATATAGTCGGCATCCTCCTCACAACCTGCAACAATAACTTGGTCGTCTGCAAAGAACAAGGTCGATAGCCAGTGGTTGTCAATCTCTATTCCCATAGCTCTACTCTTCCTTCTCCAGTTTTTCAATGCCTCCTGGATATATATTTTAAATAAGGTAGGTGATAAACTGCACCCCTGCCTGAGTCCTTTTGATGTCAGGAAGGATTCCGACAGGAACTTCCCCTGTCTGATCATACTTTTTGAATTCTTGTACATATTCCAGATTGCATTGATATATGTTTTACTCACATTTGACTCAACCAACATTTCAAATAATTTCTTCAAAGGCACCGTGTCATAGGCTTTCTCTAAATCTATAAATACCAGATGCGTGTCCAAATTTCGAGCTCTCCTTTTTTCAATTATTTGTTGTAACACAAATATGTTGTCTGTACAAGAACGCCCAGCGCGGAAACCACCTTGTTCTTCTATTTCTTCAAAGCTCTCTTCTACTCTCACTTTTAATATCCTGCCATACAACCTTCCCATTGAGCTTGTCAAACTAATGCCTCTATAGTTGCTACATCTTTTTTTGTCTCCTTTCTTAAAAATAGAGCTGATGTACGCCAGATTCCAGTCTTCAGGAATGCTGTCGTTTTTTATCAGGCATCTGTTGAAGATATCAGCTAGTATTTCCAATAATATATCGGGTCCCTGCTTTATTAGCTCAATGAAAATGTTTCCCGGCCCTGCAGCTTTTCCATTTTTTGAGTTCTTCAATGCTTTCTTTATCTCGTTTACACTTATTTCATTTACATCTATATTTTTTGCGTTTTTCAAATCTGGCACTTCTAGTTTGAATTCTGTCCTGTTTTCTGTCAGTAACTGTTTGTAATGATCTTCCCACTTTTCCATGCTTATAAGTTCTAATTTACTGTTTTGACTTCCGTCTCTTCTAAGGTTCCTTATTGTCTTCCATGCTTCTGACACTCTTGTACCTCCCATATATCTTTCCACTCCCTCACATTTGGTTTCCCACATGGTCTATACTTACTTTGCTATAAATCCTACTTCAATTTTACTACAAATTTTCTAAAATATAAGATAAATTTTCTTTGTTTTTTTTTAACGGAACATCCTGTATATGATTTTTTTATTAGATGGAGAATTAAAAAATGAACATATTTTTATATACGGGAGCTATTATTATTATAAATAAATAGATTTTTAGTAGTTAAAGTCGATGATTTTGATTTATATACCCCATATGTTGCAGCATGAACAATAACAGTATGTCTACAATTCAGATTGAATTCTTTAACCTTTATGAACCAATTTGTCGAGTAAATTAAAAAATTACTACTTGCAATAATAAAAAATGTCATGCAATAAAATATTTTCTGAATAATGTCTATTAAAATTAATAGCAGAAATTATGTAGTTGCGACTGCGTTAAAATGCTCTATTTGTTGTCATTGAATTTAAATTTTTGGCCTTTTATTAAGTTATGAGCCGAAGTTTTAACAAGATTTTAATATATCTGAATATTTCAGGAGTTTTTTTCTTCCAAAACTATTCAAAATTAATTTAAAATGGTAATTTACTATAGGTCAAAGTTCAGGATACAAGAAGGTTACCTTCGTTTCAGCACCGAATATTATAATGAAAAATGGATGCTCAAGAGAAGTTGGGTATAATTTAATAACTCAGCAGCCGTTTGTGTCTCTAGGATCTCAAATGGAATAACTGAATTGTTAATAGAATTTTAAGTTATTTTAAGTTTTGTATTTCATACAAAATTTAATTGGGGCTAACAAAATTTCGTGTGTAGTTAATGCACTTTCCTACGATTTGAAGTTCTGTTTACCACAAATAATCACTTTACATAGCGTTATAACAGCTTTACATATTGTTTAACATATTAATTCGAATGCAGTGGAGCATCGATTTTCGATTTGAGATTAATTGGGGGACATAGGTGTTCGGAAACCCGATTTATATATCCATATATAAATCGGGTCGAATCGAATTGTTTGCATCAGTACAGTGTGTGACAATGAAAGGGGGATTATTTCTGGTGTCCCGATATTAAGTACGCACAGTGGCGTTTTTTTACAAAAGACAAAAAAATGTAGTAAGCACTAGAGATGAGTAACAAATCGCAAACTTCGATTGAATCGCAGCGATTTTAACATCGCAATGAGATTTCTTCATTTGCGAGTTTCAATTTAGGCAACTAATATTACTATATTTGCGAGTTGCGATTTTACTGCTATAGTGATTTTGTAAACTAAGACCGTGATAACCTTCTGTACCTGCGAGTTTGAATTTTTAGGATTTGCGATTTGCGATTTTGTTGCGAATGTAATTTTGTGGTCCATTGAAGCATTTTATAGTAAACTGCGATTGAATTTTATCTCTGATTTTATTTATTTATAAAGAAGGTATTATTTTCTAAGGACAAGATCATAATATACCGGGTGTTTCTTAAGAGTGGTTCGCCACTATAACTTTTTTATTTTTTTCTGATAAAAAAAACGAGATTTGGTATGTTAGCATATGACATAAATTTGGATGGGTCTTGTGCAGAACAGGTCCTCACGAAATCGTGGTTTTTTTAATTTTTAATGTGGATCCCATAGTTAATGGAATGGTTTAAAAGAAAAAAATTGTTGGATGAACCACTTTTTCTACGAAAAAAAATAATTGAAAATTCCAAATTTTCACTACATTTCAATGCGAAAACTCCCTATTATAACCTTCATAAAGACAGTAAAATACAAGGTTATGCACAGTGTTGCCATACTCACCCTGTGTAAAATCGACGAAAACGTTCTACTTTATATTCATTTTTTTTACATTTAGTACGCACTTTAAGAACACAAAAAATTAAAAATATAATAAACGAGGCAAAACAAAAACACTATAAAAATAAATTGACAATAAAATCATTACACAGTATTTAGCACAATTGTTTAAAAATATATTTTTCCCGGATTTGTTCAGTAAGATTCCGAAATCGATGTGATCTGCGTACTTCCAAACACTCCCCACCAACTACTCACACCCCCAAATAACCAGGCTAACCAATGCATTAACACCCTCCAAATCACCAGGCTAACCAATGCATTAACACCCTCCAAATAATCAGGCTAACCAATGCATTACCACCCTCCAAATAACCAGCCTATCTAACCTAACCTAACCAATGCATTAACACCCCCAAATAACCAGGCTAACCAATGCATTAACACCCCCAAATAACCAGGCTAACCAATGCATTAACACCCTCCAAATAACCAGGCTAACCAATGCATTACCACCCTCCAAATAACCAGGCTAACCATTGCATTAACACCCTCCAAATAACCAGGCTAACCAATGCATTACCACCTTCCAAATAACCAGGCTAACCTAATTGAGCCTAATGACAAAACTTCATTGATTACGCGTCGAAAAACAGTATATATTAAAAAAACTTATATTTTCGTAGAACCTGAAAAATCCGCAAATTTTATTTCAGAAATTGCTTTAAAATAATCCACACTAACGAATAAGCTACTAGACAGTTCAATTTTTGTTGCACTAAAGTGATAACTTACCGTTTTAAGTCCCTCCACAACAACTTTATTTCAGAAGAAAATCATATAAAGTAATTTTATTGACAACGTCGCAAATTCTATGCGAAGGCCATAGATGACATACCGATGATCGATTAACTGTCAATCGAAAAAGTCATAAAATTGCTAGCTTGAGCTGATGTAAATAAATATATTTTCTTAATTTTTATGCTTACAAAGAAGATTCGTTACATTTTTGTGCTTAAATTAGATCATTCCACGTCTATATAAGGTAATAAAGTACTAATATGTGATGTTTTTACTGAATCCGTGTAGAAAATTTAACATATTTACTGTCCGTCGCCTGTACCTAAAATACGTTTTTTTGCCGCTTTTTAAAGATAAAACACATTCATCCAACAATTTTTATGCTTAAAAATATTCAGTTTAAGATAATCTTGCAAAAAAATCCCAAAAAAGTGTTAAATGCGTGGGGACCTATTGTGCACCAGAGCCAATTTGGATATCCAAAAAAATCCTTTATGGGTATTTCGCCACTGCACTGCAAGAAAAATCTACAAAATAAAATAGTTATTTTTTGTAAACACTTCTGCGTTAAACCTAAACGGACGCTGCTTGTCAGAAGTTGTGTTTACAGTTATAAAAATTTGCCTAACAAAAAAAATATGCTTAACGTTTCTGGAGTTTCTCTTTCCAAAGCAAAAAATATAAAGAATTAAGAAAAAAACTATTTAAAATATTTAAATTGAACTATTCGAGAACACTTTACTTTTTAAAACAGATACGTCTACAAGAAATCGTTGACGTTCTGTTAAAATGACATTATATTAAGTTAAACTTCAAAGTTAACAATTACTACCTGATAACAATTACTTAATAAGTTAAAACCAAAAAGCCCAAACTTTCTGTATGCTTATTTTTAAATTTTACGTATGTTATGTTTATTTATGTTATGTTCTTTAAAATAATAAGTAATAAGTAATTGTTATCAGGTAGTAATTGTTAATTTTGAAGTTTAACTTAATATAATGTCATTTTAACAGAACGTCAACGATTTCTTGTAGACGTATCTGTTTTAAAAAGTAAAGTGTTCTCGAATAGTTCAATTTAAATATTTTAAATAGTTTTTTTCTTGATTCTTTATATTTTTTTGCTTCCGACGACGGAAAGAGAAAACTTTCCGAAAGGTTAAGCATTTTTTTCTTTGTTAGGCAAATTTTTATAACTGTAAACACAACTTCTGACAAGCAGCGTCCGTTTAGGTTTAACGCCAGAAGTGTTTACAAAAAATAACTATTTTATTTTGTAGATTTTTCTTGCAGTGCAGTGGCGAAATACCCATAAAGGATTTTTTTGGATAGTTGAATCCGCCACATAGGTATAGACATTTTTTATAAATTTGGATTTATTGACGTATTCAATTCGTTTCGATCACTTCCTGTTTCACCGGAAATGACTACAACTTTTGATTTTTCATCAAGATTTTTCTTAATTACTGGTCGATTGGAACCAAACTCGCTACGTAGATAGAGGTACCCGAATGGAGTTCTCAGACGGACAGACAGACGGAGGTAAGAAGTTTCACTTCAAATATTCGCACATAGTGCACACACATTTTTTTTTAGTTTATTCGATAGAAAATGACACTCTAAATAGTATGGCATATCATATGTCAACTTTTGACATTTACGCTTAAAAAATAGCTTGAGTGCCATGGCTGTGTTAAAAACACTAATTTTTAATCAAGGATCCTCTGAAAAAATATTTAATTTTCTATTGTTTTTCGTGTGTTGTCCTGGCCGACAAACTAGGTATTGGTATGTGTAGTTCCAGCAGTTGCAGCATAATATTATAAAGTTTTTATACCTATACTATGTGTTGTAGATGTTAAAAAAACTTAAAAACTAAGCAACTGCTTTTTATTAACTTTTTTTAACTGTTAGTGAGAGCGCCCACCAAAGTGACGTAGCATCTGACGTGGCACGTAATCTGGCAAGTAACATGCATCTAGCAAGTTACGTCGAATTGAACAAACGACAATAAGTGTGTCAGCTGTCAGCGCACACTGAAATAGCGCTGTCAGAAACGTGTCATTTGTCGTTGAAGCATGCCATCTCACTGCTTCAAAAATAGATCTGGTTCTACTTTTCGACACGTGATATTACCACGTTACTCGAATTTAGTAAAAATGAAGGACGATTTGAACTTCAATATACGTTTTGTATCATCGATTGAGTCTTTTCTAACTAGCGCATCAACGGTTTCTTTTTTCATTCTATAAAATGCTTGAAACTTTTCTGGATACATATTCGATTCCTTAAAAATACTAAATGCACTATTTTTTGGTCTCTTTTTCCAAAAGGAGTGTTTCCAATAGCGACGCTTTGGATAATTTTGGTTCATATTGATTAGATTTACAACTGCTAACAAATCTTTACTGCCACATCACTTATATGTGCGCGTCCTGAAAAATCACGCAACGCTATTGCCATATCATTGCCATGTATGTGCAAGGTCATATGCTACGTCATTTTGGTGGGCGCTCTCCCTTAAGCTATAGGTAATTATAATATACCTAGTACAATATTTAAATATTTAAATCCCAGTCGCAAGTTACAATCGCATCGACTTAAAAATCGCAATCGCAGTTTTGCTCATCTCTAGTAAGTACCTACTATAGGATGACCATTTTTTACGAAATAGAAAATCAGTCGTCGATGAAGTTGGAAAAAATCTACTATACTTTATATACAGGTGGAAGTAGTTTTCATCCTTCCCTTAATTTTTCTTATTTTTTAGAATGTCAGTTCTTAAGATATCTTAAAAAGTGTGTTTATTTTTTTTGATGCACTTTTGGAGATAAGTTGTGTCCAAGTATCCAATGAACTTATTTTGATTTAAAAAAAACCGGAATAAATGACATACTATTAAAAATAGGTATATGACATACTTAATAATAGTTTAATAATAATAGTGGGGTTTTGTAAAATCTATCAGCAAATATAATGATATATAGGGCGTGCCTTGATATTTTGATAAATGTATTTAAATATTCGAAATTTATAAATATATTTTGATTTATATTGAAAATCCCAGAAATAGAAAAAACGGAAAAGATCGGGAAGTAAGTTTATACAGGAGTTATAATTTCTGGGAATAAATATCTCTACAGTTAATAAATAAATTCTTATTCCTGTTTAAAATATAATTTTATAAATTATGAATAGTTGCACTGCACGTACGCTACTTTTCGGAAGCTTGGCCTTTATACAAAAATATATATTTATTTGATTAATCGTTTATAATTTGTGGGTTTTAAGCCTGCCGTCATTTTATTTGGGAAGAACCATAGGATCCTCTCAAAAAATAAGTTTAATATTTCCATTTCTATTGGGTTTTCTGAAAAATGATTTAAATTTTATCTGATTTTTTTTTATAAAATATGTGGTTCAACAGAAATCTGAACCATTGAATAAAATATAGTAGAAAGGTAGCAAAGGTTTATAAGAAACCTTGAAAATTCATTAGACGTCGGAATTAGTCGCATGGACTTAAAAAACCGCAATTGTAACATTATATGTATAGGTATCTACATATATACTGGGTGTTTCTCAAAAGTGGCTCACCCCTATATAACTTTACTCGGTATTGTTTATTTGATAGAAAATGATATTCTGAATGGAATAACATATACCGGGTGCGTCTCAAAAGTGGCATAAAAAACGAGATTTGGTATGTTAGTATATGACATAAATTAGGATCGATTGACGTATTCAGTTGTTTCGGTCACTTCCTGTTTCACCGGAAATGACTACAACTTTTGATTTTTAAATGGCACCCTCTATTTTTTTTTACTTTATTCGAGAGAAAATGACACTCTGAATCGAATGACATATCATATGTCAACTTTTGACATATTTGCTCAAAAACAAATTGTATTTTAAATTTCAATCTAGGGTGCCATGGCTATGTCAAAAACACTAATTTTTAATCAGGGAGTCATGGAAAAATAGATTTGATAGTTTAATGTTTTTAATGTCTTGTCCTGGCCAGTTAGAAAATGCCCAAATCGTATTTTTAATCATATCTCAATTTTTTCAAATGGAACGAGGGTGGCACATTAGCATATTTGGAAAAATCATTTTTTTACGAATAATTTGATACCACACACTTGGTATTTGAGTCAAATTTTCGTTACAAACCGTAAGGTATAATTTCAAACAAATGTTAAAATTGACATATATATGTCATTCTATTCAGAATGTCATTTTCTATCGAATAAAGTAAATAAATATCAAGGGTGCCATTTAAAAATCAAAAGTTGTAGTCATTTCCGGTGAAACAGGAAGTGACTAAAAACAAGTGAATACGTCACTCAATCCTAATTTATGTCATATACTAACATACCAAATCTCGTTTTTTTAACTGAAAAAATAAAAAAGTTATAGGGATGAGCCACTTTTGAGACGCACCCGGTATATCAATTTTTGACATCTTTACTTAAAAAATAGTATTTTATATTTCAATCTAGAGTACCATGGCTGTGATTAAACCCATAATTTTTAAAGACGGAACCCCCAATCGTATTTTTGATCATAACTCGATTTTTTCAAATGGAACGAGGGTGGTTCATTAGCATATTTAGAAACGCATTTTTAACGAATAATTTGGTTCACTAAATTGACATATTATAAAATGTCAATAGAATGACATTTCAGCATGTCATTTTCTTTCGAATAAGGTATAATAATATCGATGGTACCATTTCAAAATCAAAAGTTCTAGTAATTTCCGGTGAAAGAGAAAGTGACCGAAAATAATGAAATACGTTAATCAATTCTGGGGTGAGGGGGGGGGTGATTGGGTTTGGTTCTAGTTGTAAAATAAATTAAGTGTTTTATCTTGTACTAGCGTGTACCAGCGACTTCGTTCGCGTCGAATTAATCATTTGTAATGGTGATGATAAAGCAAAGCAAGAACTTCCATTAACATACAAACTGGATAAAATTTTCTCACATTTACATATGTCAGCATGAGAAAAAACAATATGGCGATATTATTATATAACTTGGTAATATTTGAGGGGTAGTTTCATCTCGTTGGAATTTGATTTTCGAAAAATCCGTTTGCCAAAAATAAGCTTTTTACGTCAATCAGTTCAAGCAGAATCGTGGTTAAGAAATTACCCAACTTTTTGGAACACCCTGTATGATTTTTTTAAAAAATTTCAAATTATGTAAAAAACCAAATAAATTATGCTTGTCCAAGCGTTTTCCCGAAAGACTAACCGTTTTTTAAATAACAAATATTGTAATATTTGAGAGGCGTTTTCACCCTTTTGGAATTTGAGATTCGAGAAACTCCTCCTTATCGAACCTCTAAACCCCACAGTCAATCCGTTTGCCAAAAATCAGCTTTAAACGTCAAGCAGTTTAAGCAGAATCGTGATTACTCATTGGTCATATTTTATGAAACACCCTGTATAAATTTATAAAAAATCTTAAAATATGTAAAACAACAAAATAAAATATACGTGTTTAAGAGTTTTTCCGAAAAACTCACCGGTTTTTAAATAAAAATATTTTAATATTTGAGGGATAGTTTCACCCCCTTAAAATTCGAGTTTCGAAAAATCCCTTCTTACCGAACCTCTACACCCTAAAGACAATCTGTTTTCCAAAAATCAGCTTTTTACGTCAAGCGCTTTAAGCAGGATCGTGATTAATCAATGACCAGATTTTTCGAAACACCCTGTATACATTTTTAAAAAAAATCTTAAAATATGTAAAAACAAAATAAAATATACGTGTTTAAGCGTTTTTTCGGAAACTTGACCGTTTTTAAATAAAAATATTGTAATATTTGAGGGGTGGTTTCACCCTCTTGGAACTGGAATTTCGAAAAATCCCTTCTTATCGAACCTCTACACCCTAGAATCAACCTGTTTGCCAAAATTGAACTTCTTACGTTGAGTGGTTTGAGCAGGATCGTGATTAATCAGTATGTCAGTCACTTAAGGATTTTATATATTAGTATAGATTTTAAATTAAGGACTCACGGAATCCGTAACAATACCTATTTTTCAATTTTGATAAACCAAATATGTTTTAATCACTACAATCTAGTCGTAATCCTGTCATATAAAAAAACATCGCAACGTTAAAAGCCGGAGATAAAATCTACTAGCAAACATAGACCCTCTTTATAAATAATATTAATAGAACGTAAGAGAGGGAGAGAGAGATAAATTATAGTGACGTATTACAATCCTTAGAGATATGTATATTAAAAATTCGATAATTTGTAATAAACATAACTTTCCATAATTATATTTAGCTAATTTTTTAAATTAAATATTAACTTAGTTATTTTCGATAGTGCGACAAATTAAAAACAAAGAAATATGTTTACATCGGAGAAATAACTATGTTACTACACATACTACACAAGGAGTTCGAGAAATGCAATGCATTTTTCGAATTTTTGGAGTTCTTTTTAAATATTGCAGTAAATAGTGAAAATAAGTATAGAGTGTTATATATTTTTGAGAATCGAGAAACGGATCATATGACTTATAAATATAGAAGGTGTTCCATTTAAAAAACATAACTTTAGATTATATTTTCAAAAATATTTTTTTCGTAGAAAAACAGACTACGCCACTGCATTCTACGTAAAAAGTTCTACAAGAATCAGTTTTTACCTTCTCGATACCTTTCACAATAACGGAGATACGGGGGCTGCCCTAAATTGCAACATTTTCGAAAAGAGCCTGTAGCTCAGAAACAAAGAGGGTTATGAAAGGTTTGGAAAAAAATGGCATAGGTTTGTGCAAACCGCACCCTCCTATCTTTACTAATAACGGAGATAATAATAATAATAGCTCCCGTATATAGCGTTTAACGCCTTGGTAGTAGCCTGTAGTAGCAAGGTACAGCTTGCCATGCTAGAGCCGTTCGGTATACAAGGAAGGTAATGTGGCTAGCATTACGCTTCAACCGCCTATTATTACCTCAGGATTGTGAATCCCAAGTACTCATTTAAGGCTGAGTCCACCTAGGTACCCAAACTATTTTTATTTTAATAAAAATAGTCGGCTGATGAAATGCCGGGTGTAGGATTCGAACCCACAACCTTGAGATTGGTAGACGAGAGCCTGTACCTCTACGCCACCGGGCACTAATAACGGAGATACCACATGATTTCAACTAAAATGGGACACCCTGTACATAGTATAATAGTTCATTTTACATACATACATATACATACTGCCATTACTCGCTGACGAGTATTTGACACGCATCAGAAGATGATCACGCAACGCGTTTTCTTTCATGAGCTTTTCTGTGACTGAAAAGCCCGATACGTGATGTTATCTGTCTACCGCACTCCAGACATTCAAAAATCTCATTGCTTTGTTGCCTCTTTACTTTTTGGTTGTCGCTATTAACTGACTTTACAATTCTTCTCCATTCCGTTCTATTGTGAGCTGCCTCTTCCCACTCATTCTGCTTGTTAATTCCCTTTAAGTTTTCGTGGAAAATATCCTTGAACCTTTTGAGTTGTCCACCCGGCCTCCTCTTACCGTCTACAAGCTCACCGTAAAGCAGAGATTTTGGTATGCGGTTTTCTTGCATTCTGCATACGTGACCAGCCCATCTTCAGCGGGGCTTTGTAATCATGACTTCAATACTCTCGCAGTTAGCTTTTTCAAGGACCGATACGTTTGAGACATGATGGAACCATTTTATTCTTAAGAGTTGTCTAAGATGTCTCTGTTGCAACTTGTTTAATTCGTTCATGTGTCGGCGGTACGGCACCCAGGTTTCGCTTCCATATAACATGGTGGGAATTATTATAGTTCATTTTACTCTCAGCTCTAGGACTATAAATGTACTTGATAAGAAAAATCAGATTATAATAGTGTCATCTCCTGTCATACATCCATAAATATTTACCAAAATTTCCACTTAGGGATCTTCGGTCCTAAAATTTCAGTTCCGGTATTCGGTACCTGAATACTGGTTGGACTGGAATACCGGATGGATTGGAATACCGGTTAGATCAAAATATAGAATGGACCGAAACAGGCGTCATATGACGAAATTTTGAAATGTCGGTATTGAAACCGGTATACCGGTTTTATAAGAGAAGGTACTTGGTACCGAAATATTTTAAAAATACCAGTCCTGGATGGATTTTTCATCCGGTAGTGGATGAAGAACTGGTAAAAAAAAGTGACAGAGATTTAAAATAGACGGCTATTTTACTTCCAAAACATTGATGTAAAACATCGTTAGAACAATATCGATACTATAGTTTACAATAGTAGATTATCGATGTTTTAACAGCAGAACATGTCGTTTACATCTCTACTAAGAACTAAATAATATTAATTGGTTATCACTTTCAACATCATCACATTGTCGCATAGTACTGAGAAGTATAACAAAAAATTGTCAAGGTGCAGATGAACTTTGGACTCAAGTGTCGTCTTCATGGCTGCCACGAGAATAATATTTTCCGTTATAAATTGTACACAAAAATAAAGTAATGGTTTAATTGTTAAAAAATGTCATAATAAGTGTTAAAATATTAAACACAAGTTTACTGTTAAACATCCTCTACACTATGCGGAGAACTCTTCGAAGCAGGTCAAGGTCGCATTTCGGTTTATTTCCAGTTGTCTTGGCTTCGGTTTGCCCCGACCTACTTTCGATTCTTAAAAGCGCCTGAAAACGACTCGTGAAGTGGGCGTGGGTTTTTTTTGGCGTTTCCTGTTGCCTCGTTCAATTTTGTTTCGTTTTGAGCTATTTCCAAAACATGGCAGTATCTGTACCCGAGGCAAAGGACTTTTTTCTTAAATCTCAGTGAAATAAGTAAACCTAGACGTTTCTAAAATAGCGGTTGTTACGATGATATTTTGTTAATTACATCTCGTTTTATGTTGATATATATTTCACAAGATTAAAATTTGAACACGCGTTTGTAATATGTAGAGTAGATATTTAAGAACAAAACTTTTCACTTAATCTACAGGAATATAATTACAATATCTTTATTACATATTTAATTTTATTCTAATGAATTAGTATATAAAATTGGATATGTTATGTTTGTTTACGCGGTCTTAATTGATTAATATAACAGTAGTATTGCTTGATGAGTAATACTGGCAACATCATCAATATATCGAGCTGATTGGGAAAATTATTGATTGACCCGATGTCAATAAAAGATACTTTTATATACAGGGTGTTTCAAAACAAATGCGAAAAACTTCAGGGGGTGATTCCTTGTTCAAAATAAAGGGTAGTTTGCTTTATAAACGTTGGGTCAAAAGTCAACCATTAGGGAGATATCGCGGTACAAAAATGGCGGAAAAATAATGTTTTTATTTTTTATCTTGAAAACGAAAAGAGATAGACTAATGAACTTTTACGGAAGCATTACTGTTATGAAAACACACTTTCTGGTAATTTTTTCACTTTTTTAAAATGAGTGGAAGGGGTTGAAATAAACTACCCCTATCATTCTTGTTAATGAAATTTAAAGAAAAATCTTATCAAACACATGCAAAAAAAATTAATTCTGATAGTTTAGTTTATTTAGAAACTTTTTTATCTCTTGTGTTTTTTTGATAAAACTGACCGATTTGAAATTAAAAAATAAAATGTAAAGCATTACATGTCAGGGCAGAAAACATTTTTAGATAAAGAAAAAAGGCTTCGGAATTATTAATTGATCGTAAGATAATAACGTATTGCAGTAGAGTATGTCAAATTAAATAATATTAGAAACATCCTAAAAAGTGACAGCGGTCGACTAGATTTTTTCCTAAGAAAATTACAGCAGCCAACTAGATTCTATATCTAAAAATGTTTTTTGTCCTGACATGTAATGCTTTACATTTTATTTTTTAATTTCAAATCGGTGACTTTTATCAAAAAAACACAAAAGATAAAAAAGTTTCTAAATCAACTAAACTATCCAAATTAATGCATCTTGCATGTGTTTGATAAGATTTTTCTTTAAATGTGTGAGTGATAGGGGTAGTTTATTTCAACCCCTTCCACTCATTTTAAAAAAGTGAAAAAATTACCAGAAAGTGTGTTTTCATAACAGTAATGCTTCCGTAAAATTTCATTAGTCTATCTCTTTTCGTTTTCAAGATAAAAAATAAAAACATTATTTTTCCGCCATCTTTGTTCCGCGATATCTCCCTAATGATTGACTTTTGACCCAACATTTATAAAGCAAACTAACCTTTATTTTTAACAAGGAATCACCCCCTGAAGTTTTTCGCATTTGTTTTGAAACACCCTGTATATGGATCTAAATATTTTAAATCTCTAAAACAATAAGCAAAATACAAAATTGATCTATAGTGTAATTATTTATAGATATTCGGCCGAATACCGAATAGTAGCCGAATATTCGTCGCATTTCTAATCTCTATTATTAATATGCGATGTAAAATCATCCTGTTATTCTGTCCCCTGATTACTTTTTCTCCGTGTACATCGAAACACGAATCGTTAATGTAAACAATTAATTTCGCGCTACAATAACATAATTCGCGTTACCCACTGATAATGAAATTAATCAGTTTAGACTCTCTCTATTAAGTTCGATTGTGTCGTAATTCGCGCGTACATCTGGCAACGTCGGTTTCGCCAACCTGACCCGCAATTTTAATTTTTTATTAAATTCGGGCGCGAACGCTCGTGTTTTTCACGCTTTTTTCTTGTTAAATATTTAAAAAGACTGAGGAAAATAGAAGGGAATAGAGTTGGTTTTAGTGCCGTAGTGAGCCCGCAAACGAACTATGTACAATGGAGTGGACAATACGCGTCTAGTCAACGCTTTTAGTTATTTACAGTTACAACAGGGATATTATTTTCAGGTAAACATGTCTATATTCACCAATAATTATTTGTTTCAAGGTAGAAAGTAAAAACAATTCATTATTACTAAAAGTTTGGGATTTTGGACTTCTTACCTTAACATACCCTATTTTTTTAGTTTGGTACGGTATGATTTCCATAAAATCATATAAAATTGTTTGATTGGGTTCAATTTTTGAAAAAAAGCCTGTTTTTCGCCACCGAAACACCAAATTTCAAAATTTCAAAAATATTTTTTCTAAAGTGCCAGTGCATTAGAATCCAAATGTAAACTAGCTTTTCGGTGTTTTTTTATTCGTTAACGTAATTTGCCTAACCAACAAAAATTGGTTAACATCCATTAGCGTAACTAGCAATTCATCCTGGGGAGAGGGGGTAGTGTTGAATCCAGGGGAGAGTTAAGGATTTTGTTTTTTTTTTAAATGCAAGTACAATATCATTAAAAATAACTACCTGTTGACGGATAACTAATGAGGTGAAACCAAAAAGCTTAAAATGTGTGAATATCTGTGTGTAAAATTTATTGTTTTGTTTTTTGAATAAGATTTATCTCTTCAAAACAATCCTATATGAGTATTTCGCCACTGTAATAAAATCTCCAAAAAAAATAGATATCTTTTTAAACACTGCTGCGTTACAGCGCTTTCAGATGGAGCGGACCGTACGCGCGGAGCGTCCGCGAGGATGTTTTTTCAATATAGCTCATTCGGACGGAGCATACGCGACCCATGTGAAATCGTTCATATAAACTCATGGTATACTCTGTTTTTTTTCTCAGGTAAGATTTCGACAGACGATGACAGAAGAAAAGCAGATGACGTCCCATACCAATCTATTTATTTTACTAAAAAAAGTTTCTAATAATTTTTAAGTTAACTATGGATGGGTTTAAATATAAATTCGTCATGCGTCGTCACTTGTTGTTTTTAACCAGTTTTATTGGTTTATTTCAAAAATGACAGATCGTATTTCAATTTTATTGGTTTGACGGAACGATGAACGACAAACGGACGCCGATGCGTATGAACTCGCCTTTAGATTTTTGACGTTTGTCAAAGTCTTGCCAAATTATAGGTTATAATTTTGTGACAACTTTTGTCAAATACCCTGCGTTTTGGAAGATGATGCATTTTGATTCGTGTTATTACGAGTGTTTTGTGTCTTTTGAAGTCAAGTGGAGGAAAAATCGAGTGAAAATTAACTGTAGAACCCAGAGCACAGGTTATGGTTAATAGTCGCTGCCCAGGCAGAAAGTCTTATACAGATACACCAATAAAGTTACTATCAATAAAGTTCGTATACCATCTCGTCGTAGATAAGTGCATCTCGCATATGGTAGAAGGGCCATACTAAACACATACTAAAAACTGGAGTAGCTGTAAAATATCAACATCACACGATAGGTAAATAATGGATTTTAGTGCTGCAGAAAAATAATGTCAAAAGGTACTGGTTTAAAAAAATTAAGAATAAAGTTAATTAATCAACCTGTGAGGTATAAAATTTGGTAAGTGTTATTATTAATAAAATAGTTTGTTTTATTTATGTTGTTTTATTTATTCCTGCGGAATATTACAAATTTGTATTTGTACATAAGTTATATTGATAAAATATAATCATAAATGCGGGAAGTTTCATAAAGCTTGAAAGTAAGAAATAGTTCTTTTTTATATTTTTTGGTATGTGGTGTCTGGTTTTTGTTTGTTTTGTATTAACACATACCGTTTTTTATTAAATAAAATAATTCGATTACATTTTTTCAGTTTTATGCAGTTTTATTCACAATATTTTGAAGTTACTTGTCAATCAAATTTTAAATACATATATTAATTTCCTGCTATGCGTTCCAGTTGTAACAACTTATTTCTTTGTAAAATAAAATAAACTACTTTGAAATTAAAATGACAGACACATCTATCACTGTCAAGGATCTTCTTGTTGAACAGACTATACCTGCTCGAAGTCGCGGACGCTCCGCTCCATCTGAAAACGCTCTTAATCCAACAGCGCTTTCAGATGGAGCGGACCGTACGCGCGGATGTTTTTTTCAATATAGCTCATCCGGACGGAGCATACGCGACCCATGTGAAATCGTTCATATAGACTCATGGTACTTGCTCGAAATCGCGGACGGTCCGTCGCGGACGCTCCAAAAAAAAATTTTTGAAAATAATTCCCAAACTTAATAATTTCATTATTATAATTTAAATACTTGACATGAAAAAACACTAATATTTGAAAAGAATAAACTCCGAATAGCAGTCACTGTCAAGGGGAATTTCATGAACAATACACTGCTAGAGTAAGCATCCGGTTTCGAATGCTTTGTATAAACTATTTCTGCAATGCTGAAATTCAAAAGCGAATGTGTCGGATAGTTTCATTGTCCAAAGACCACTATATGGAACGAATGTATGGAAATATTTGCGATACTAGATATTATTTCCTCCCTATCTCAAAAGTTCTATATTTATGTTGTACTTTTACTGACTGCGATAAGTCTTTACTGGGGTTTTTGGAAGAGGTAGGTAGTTATGTGAATTATGATACCTATAAAATGTCTGACATTGACTTTCAAAACTAGACAACATTTCTAGTTTTCGAAAAAGCAATCAATCTAGCTAGAAAAGGAGAGAGTACATACACTCCACTAACTGGACCAGAACCATTCTGTTTCCCAAGTGGAAACCAACTCAAGAACCTGGAGGACTCAATTCGTAACCTGGTAATGGGAAATGGGAATCCTGCAACGGTCTAAAAGACACTCGAAGAAGTTTCTCAAGACTTACGACCGAGAAAAAAACAAATATATTCCTTGATTGTTTGCATTTTTGTATCGATTTTTTTAAATTTTATTTTTATCATGTGTACTCTTAATACGCCATACGAAATATACAGGGTGGTCCGATCTGTATTCCGGAAACTTCGGCAGCATATTTTGCAAATAAAACTAAGTAAAACAGTTCGTATACAACCATGGGCCCTACCCAACATGTGTGTCCTAACATGCTTAGTTTCGGAGATATAGGGTGTAGAAGTTTCATTTTTATTTCGATTTTTTCCAAATAATTTCTGAAGTTAAGTCAATATTTGGATGAAAATTGGTATCTGGCAGTTTTTTGACATGAAAAATTTGATTTTGATGTCAGTATACATCTACATATTTTTTCACTGGTTTAAAAAGTATTAACTTTTTGTCCATACCTGTATAAAATTATTGTACAATTATTACAGTTACAGTATGTTAGTAACAAAATATACATTTACGACGTTTTCTACATAAAAAAGTATCTCGGTAAAAATCGCTGCGAGTGATGGTTCTTAAAATATTTGCAATCGAAATTATCAATACCTGTCATCATTGACATAAATTAAAACTCTGTTCACTAAACAGTTAATAGATTGAAATCTATTAACTTACCATTGGCCTAAGTTTTTGGGCCAAAAGCTCAACAGAAGCAACTGTTTTATCATCATTTTTTCGAAGAAAAATTTATGATTAATTTAAAAAAATAAAAAGTTCCCAAATTTATCATTTCAGGCAAATAACTACATACCTACTCAACATCTTTATTTTTTGTCAATAATGGCATGTATTATCATGAGAACGGTTGCTCATAGCGATTTTTACCAAGAGACATTTTTTACGTAAAAAATCATGGAAATGTATATTTTTTTACTCGGTAGTTATATACAGGTACGGACAAAAAGTTTACTATTACTCTTCAAAACAGTTAAAACACATGTAGGTGGCACCCCCTACAAATAGGAGTCATATTGACATAAAAATCAAATTTCTCAAGTTAAAAAACTTCCAGACACCAATTTTCATCCAAATATTGACGTTACTTCATAAATTAATTGGAAAAAATCGAAATAAAAATGGAACTTCTACACCCTGTATTTCCGAAACTAAGCATTTTAGGACATACATTTCTACGAACTTTTTTACTTATTTTTTCCTGCAAAACATGCTGTCGAAGTTTCAGGAATACAGTTCGGACCACCCTGTACATTTTCACCAACTCTGTGCATTAAATTCTCTAGGAAATTTCTTGAAATACGAGAAAAAAATCTTCTTTCTAAAATAAAATTATCGAAGAAAAAAAACTGTTTTTCAATGTAAATGAAGAAACCTGGTTTTATCTGTAGGCGGAGGAAATTGAAAGATAAAAATGGGAGAATGTGTCTCCGCGTTCCTCGAGTTATTATCTGGGTCAGATGGAACTCGTAAAAGAAAATTGCGGCGCCTGAGATACGTGGCAATGAAAGCCCTTTACTGCCGATGTGTTATTTGTTCTGGAGTATTTGGGATGGTGAAATATATAGGGAAAAAGGATCAACATCGGCATAACGATATTAAATTTATCGTAGAATGTCAGAAAATGAGATAAAAATATAAATTGCCTTTACACACCTTTATACAGGGTGGCGCCTCTCATACGCCACGGAGGCACAAATTACCTATAACAGATGCGAAAGAAAGCGACTGCATCGGAAACCGCTCGGCAAACCCGACACGCCTATTGAGTAGTGTAAATACACCAGTCGTTTAGTCCGGAAACCTATGCTGTGTCGTATTCGCTTGCTGGAATGACATAGTGCGTGGTTATATGTTTCTTTTTAAAAACGCGTGTAGGTTTTTGTTGAACTTTTAAACTGTTATTTCTAAGTTTTGGTAATTTGTATATCTTTTTTAAAATGGGATGTGTTTATTTATAAGGAAAAAAAAGATATTTATAGTATAAAAAATTAATTTATTTAACAAAATTTAATTAAAAATGTGACAAAATAGTTACCTTTCTATTGGTTCTATCGGACTTTTTTCGACTATATAAATCTTTATTTGTAAACTTTAATACATCAAATATTTTTAATTTAATAAATCATTTAATGATGTAAATAAGAGGAAATTTCTCACATGGGTGGTCAAATTTTATAGTTTTCATTATATCAAACAGCCTCTGAGAAATGTTTTCAATTCAAAATGCCTTTAATTATGTTTGACTACATCATTAAAAAGGGTCTTCAAATACATCAATGTGATATTTGTCTAAAATTTGCAAAAGAATCCGAATCTCTGGATAACTCGAAATTATTTACCCATTTAAAAGCCTTTGATCATGAAAGTGGAAAAATTTGTTCATTTTATTTGCAGGCTGGAAAAATTATTTATATTAAATTTTGATGAGTTTTGCACTGAAGAAAACATTCAGAGGCTGTTTGATATAATGAAAACTATAGAATTTGACCACCCATGTGAGAAATTTCCTCTTATTTACATCATTAAATTATTTATTAGATTGAAAATATTTTATGCATTAAAGTTTACAAAAAATAAAGATTTATATAGTCGAAAAAAGTCCGATAGAACCAATAGAAATGTAACTATTTTGTCACATCTTTAATTAAATTTTGTTAAATAAATTAATTTTTTATACTATAAATATCTTTTTTTTTCCTAATCTCCTACGAGCTGATATAATATGACGAGCAATCTATTAAATTACTGTGAGATTATACAGAAAAGTCCACAGACTTCGAGACATAGGAAAATCAAGTCCATTTAGCGTGTGTCCAAATTTTGACAAGTTTTCAAAAATGACAGTTTTGTTTAGACTGACGTTTAATTTCACCTGACTTCTCGGTGAATGATTTCTTTTTATGGGGGTACATAAAATCTAAAATTTACGGCCATGAAGAAATTCAAAACTTGGAGCAGTTAAGGCAGAAAATATTTAATGCCTTTGACACTGTCACCCCTGATATATTATCCAATGTGAGGAGGGGATTTTATGATCGTTTGGGTTATTGTTTAATGCAAGAGGGAGGCACTTTTGAACAATTTTTGTAATTTTTTAAATTTCATTATCCTGTTTTTTTACCGTTTATCTACCTACCTTGACGAATATGGGAAAACGAAGGTCCTTTTCAGGACCACAAATATTTTGATTGAGAAAATTGGTTACTTTTTTTTGGATTAAAAAACAAAAGTTGTTAATATAATACCAATTTAAAAGTATTTTAGTAGTTTTAATACACACTATGATATCAAATTTATTATTATTATAATGTACATTATTAATACTATTGTTCATTCGAAATGGCATTAAGGCCCAATTGCAACAATGATTTAAATGTTTCTTAAAGATAAGTAGAGCTTAGAATGAGCTGTATTTATACTTACTTTAATATTCATCTTAAATGAGGGAATTTGACTGATACAATTTTTGAATTTGAAGTTTTTTAATGATACTAACAATTTTAGTTCAATTTTTAATAAAATTTATTTAATATTAATAGAAATCTAAGAGATTTGAAACCTCTTTTAACGATTTATAACATTCTCAAATGAATTACAGGTGCCCTTATTTTCTATGAAAATCACACAGTTTTTTTCATAGTCGCTGCAGTTGCTATAGCTATAAAAAACTAATTTTTAAGGTCTGAAAATTGCGATACACGCTAAATGGACTTGATTTTTCGTATGTCTCGAAGTCTGTGGACCTTTTTGTATGCCTCGATAACATATTGGTGCAGATTATTTTCACCCAAACAAATAATAACCCAAACTATACATTGATGCGGATTGTCTATGAACTCTTTCTGAAGGTCACAGAAACCTGAACGCGTAATTCGGTGTTCTTTCGCATCTGTTGTAGTTAATTTGTGACGGAGGCTCCAAGGAGAACGACAGTTTGTATTGAAATGAAATCCTGTTAGTGTATGTAGGTTAATCCAGAGCATTTTTTAAAAATATAGAGAGTTGTACAGGGTATCCCCAAAAAAAGTTAGGTATCAAAGTTGGGTTTTTTGTAATGGAACACCCTATACAGGGTGGCGCACCTCATTCGCCTCGGTGGATTATACGAAAACGGAAAGATGTAGAAACAAAATATTTTATGGGTGTATGTGGGAAGGCAATGTGCATAATTTAAAATTATTTTGAAATGTACAGCGTGTGTCAGAACTAAGATCCATACCAAAGTTATATTTTTTCTTATGGAGCACCCGGTATTTTATTTCATTTTTGGATTCTTCGACTTAAAATAAGGCATTTATCATAAGGCTTTAATATGTTTAAAACCTTTGGTTTTTGAAATATTTAAAGATATTTAAATATGCAGTTGTAATAAAAAATTCACAGATTTTGCAACATGCGCAACCATCATAGGCGTATTGAAAATACTAGATACAAGTCGGCGGTTGTCGGCAATCCCCTGTTTTTTTACATTTTATATTAATTTGTGACGTCATTTGGAAGAGCTCAATAGAAATATAAAGAACTAAACCTTGTTTGGAAAGCAATTTGACGTTCGTGACGTCACCACTCCGGCAGTCTATGGTGCGTCCAGACCTGACGAGCCGAGCGCGAGACGAGAGCAAGACAAGAGCGAGACATTTTCTATCCATTTTTTACGCCAACCTGCCACGAGACAAGCCCAGTGGGATCATAGTGAAAGAAAGCCAAACACATATTAAATTGCAATTGAATATGACAAACGATATTCGGTACTTCGTATAACACTTACGAAGTTAATAAATATTAACTATTTCTAGTTAATCATTCAATAATTATTCTGATAAAAACACGCTGGATTTTTTATTTTAGAAATCATACAGGCTATAATCATTAATATGACTATATGTATTAACAATACTTAAATTAAAATTTATTTGAAGGAATGGTACTTGAAGTATTAAGTCGGAATAATTATTAAAAACTGCTCATCGCGTTATCGATGTCGGCGTCTTGTGACTGTTGTCTGGCTGATTGGCCGTTTAGGTACCCATAGTTTGATTTCAGATAATGCAGATTTTAATGTGCCATTTGTGGTTTTATTGGAATTTTTTTTACATATTTGGTATACTCTATGAAGTGCTCATGTCCATTTTTCAATTCATTAACGACCGAAGGACGCCCACTCCGTTCTTCATCACATGCACATTTGTGCGGCCATCTTTAAATGCTCTCACCCATTTCGCGCGAACCATCACTCATAATGTTTGTCCCGTAAACTTCCCACAGATCTCACGATGAATATCGATCGGTTTTACGCCTTTAGCACTAATAAATCGTATGACAGCCCGTACTTCACAATCGGCGGAATGCGATTGTCGGAGCATCTTAAACCTCAATAAACGGCGTATACAATGGGAATGGACTGTACTGGCGTCACATTGCACTTAGACAAGAGATGTAGGTAACCAGCGCGCATGCGCGGAACGCCGACCGGCTAGCGCTGCAGCAGCGGAATCCGCAAAACAATTACTTATTTAAAAACATACCTCGTATGATATTGGGGTACTTCGTACAACACTTACGAAGTTAATAAATATTAACTATTTCTAGTTAATCATTTAATATTACATTCACAATAAAAAACACGCTGGATTTTTATTTTTAGAAATCCCATACAAGGCTATAATCTCCATTAATATGATATATGTATTAACAATGCTTAAATTAGGAATTTATTTGAAGGAATTATACTACTTGAAATTATTAGGGTCAGATAATTGTAAAACTGCTCATCGCGTTATCGATGTCGGCGTCTTGTGACTGTTGTCTGGCTGATTGGCGTTTAGGTACCCATAGTTTTGATTTCAGATGAAATGCAGATTTTAATGTGCCATTTGTGGTTTTATTGGAATTTTTACATGGCCCGGTATACTCTGCCAAAGTGCTCATGTCCATTTTTTCCAAATTATTAAAGTGCCGTTATTTAAAATTAATTAATTAGTGTATAGTATTACAGTTGAGGGGTTGGAACCTTTGAGGTGTTACACAGCAAAATAAAACACTAAATCACAAATACACAAAACACTTTTACTTTTACACTGGACGCGCGTTTCGCTAACCATGAGTTTATAATAGTCTGCTGATGATGCTAACATGGTTAGCGAAACGCGTCCAGTGTAAAAGTAAAAGTGTTTTAGTGTATTGTGGTGATTTATGTTTTATTTCCCCTTAGTGTATAGTAATTGAATTATGGGTTTGTTTATTTTTTATGAAGTGTATTTTTTTTTCTATTAAAATAAACATAGCTTTACTTACAAAATCGCTAGCTGGCCATTTTTAAATACAGGCTGTTAATTAAGTATCTGGCCAACTTCAGAAGATAATTCTTTGTGTTTTTAAGGTAAAAAGTTAATATAAACATGTGTCCGGAAATGCATAATTTTAAAGGTACAGGGTGTCAAGTCCTAATAGACGTTTTTTTATTAAGATCCGTTGGCCGATTTTGTTGAAATTTCGCCGTGTTGTGAATTTTGATAAGTTAGCACTAATTAAATGATAATAATTATTATTTACAACAATATTCAAACGGTAAAAACTTATCAACTTATCCCAATAAATATTTGACAACGCCTTGGATTCATTTGTTTTAACGCCTGTTGGCGGTGGAAACCATGCAAGCTTTTTCTTTGTCCTAAGTTGATAATTAAAAAAATAATAATCATATACAAAAATATGGTAATTAGTCTAAATTTATTATTTATGTGATTCTGCTCTTTCTCGTATAATTTGGCCCTTGTTTCTCATACGGAAATAGTTAGATTAAAATAGCCAAACTGTACCTCACAACCCATGCCTTGACATATTTTCTTTTAAAATAATATCGCTTATTTCTTTATCCGCCGCCGCCGGTCCAGACTCGACCTTGCCCTATTCGCTCATCAATGCCGGCTCTATCAACTTAAGTACATGTTGACAGGCAGGTTATTGAACCCATGTTGCTTCTAGCATGTCGTTGATGGGTCCCATATAAACGCGGCTAGAAGTATTTTCAATACTAAAAGTTTGTCAACGCCTTGTACATTACTTTTCAGAATTAATTCTTGTGCTGACTTTCAAGCCAGAGAAATAAACTTTATGAAAAAATTTGATTGCATCCTTAAATGTATACAGGGGTATCAAAAATTGCTGGTCTATTTTAAATATTTATTTTACATAAAAACTTCGTTATTTCAAATGCAACACTATGTATTTTTTTAAATAAGTCGAAGCAGATTTAAATGCTCTTTCAAACTATATTAGGGTTTCCTATACCTATCTTACTCAGATTTTGAATAAAAAGCGATTTTTCAGTAAAATTGTAATCAAGATGGCTGATGTCGCCATCGCAATGTTCTAGTGCACTTAGTTGCTATTTTCAAAATAGACATTAGTTTATGGACCTTATTTAAATTTATAACAGGTTATTTTTATTTAATTTACCTACAATAAGGTTAATAAGTAAGTATTTATTATTTTATCAAGAAAATATTATGGCTGTATTTAGTTCGTTAATTTGTACTTGTTTGTGTTCTTTAAACATCAGATGTATTTATTTTAATTTTGCGTTGAAATAATTAAGTAACAACAGAGCATCTTCTGTAAATTTGAATTTATCAATTATCCCAATATTTTTCCTTATCTGTAGACGTTTTAAGAGACAGCGTGCGTAATAATATTATTTTTTTCCGTTCGTTGATATTATCTACATCCAGCACGTGACTTTAAATAGAAAACACTAGTAATCTAATCTGGCAACAACGACTTCAATTATCGTCATTCCGTTAGATAACGTTTTTTTTCAAAACAGATTTACAAACGTTTTGATAACGAGAATAAGAAGATAGTTTTTCCATATTCGTATCTCATTATTTGGTCATTTATTAATCAATTATTTTATTTACGGTATATTTTATTCGATGGTATACAGTTTTTAGTCTTTAAGATTCATTCAGAACCTCGCAATTAGTGGTTTCAATTAGCGTATTTGTTTCTTTAATGTCAATGTAAGCATTCAGAACGTCAAAATTAGTAGTAGATCTTCAATTAGTAGAAAACGTTTTCAAACTTCTAACTTTTCCACTAATTATATTTCAAAATTTGCGAGAAATGTCATTTTGGCCTTTGATTATCTTCCGTCAAGAGAAATTGTAGTTAGAAATCAAAAGTTGATTTTTCTATAAGCTAAATATTAGGCTTTTTCTATGGATAAAACTGACTAACGCAAGCTATTGCTAGGATATTCTATTAATTTTAATTGTGTTTTTTAAATATTGCGAATGATCGTAACCTAAAAAGTATAAAGTGTAATTGAAACCACTAATTTATTCCACTAATTACGAGGTTCTGAATGAAGCTTTTTTTACTTACGTTACTTTTTCGTATCCGGAATATAGTTTGTTAGCCCAGTAAAGGGCTACGTCCAATGATTCCTGTTTAGCTAGCCATAGGTCGTCAAGGGTACATTGCAAGCAGGACATTGAAAAAGGTGTTCCATGTCCTGAAAGGAACTGCAGTCGCATTTGTCGTCATTTCTGTAAATGCAAATCCTATTTGATTAGATTGGATTTTACTAGGGTCACCCCAGTTCTGATACGATTGAGCATTCTGCACTCAAAACACATACACAAGAAGAAGTGCGAGCGCCTTGCTAAATATTGGAAAGTGAAATTGACGTTTAAATTTGACACTGTTGACAAGTCTACTGCTACTAGCGCCCCCAATTTCGCTTGTAGGAACTACGGACTAAATCGTCACGCATGGCGGGAAGTTTAAAAAAATAAAAAAAATTATTTCTTCATGTATTTTTAATTATGACATAAACAAAAACACAAAAAATACACCATTTTTTAAAAATATGTTCAATATCAAATATAAAACAGAAATTAATTTCACCACAATAAATTAATAAAATTAAAAGAATAATGTTAGAAGTAGATCAAGAGACAAAATTAATTATAACAAAACTGAAAAAAATGGCGTCATAGATGGCTTAGAAATAAAAGATATCATAATTTTGAAAGTAAAATTATATGGGAAATATCTTCGATCATCATTTTTAAGCCAACTGGACGATTATTTCAAACATACAAGCTGAGTTCATTCATAGTGCTCTGAGAAATCTAGATAAACAAAGAATAATAAATTAAAAGTATTCCAGGGGAAAAGAGAGGAAAAACCTGTCGTCTCTGATATCTGTCAGGATATTGTTGAAAGTGTCATCTTTTTGCTCGAAGTTTTCAGGTCTATCAAAAAGATGACATTTACAACAATACTTTGCTGTAACTTTCACAAATATCAGAGAGAGTACATACAGGTATTGCCTCTCTTTTCCTCTGGGATGCTTTATATCTGTTGTTCTTTGTTTATCTATATTTCTCAGAGCATAATGCCGAACACGACTACAGTATATAATAATTTCAATATCCGAAGTGGAAAGAAAAAAGATCACCTTTCTGTTTTGTACTATGGTCCCTTTCTTCCGATGGCTCATCTCGTTGATATTTAGGAAGGATAAATAGGAAGGAAAATATAAAATTCAATTTGATTTGATGATCCTTTTCTGTCACCTAAAATCAGGAGAACGACAATGAGCATGTTAAGATGAAAAAAAAATTATCAACACTTACCTACACGTTAGTCCGAGGAGTTTTATTAAAAACCTATATATTTGCCTAAATAATTTATGTATTAAATTTGCAAAGCAAAATGCAGCGTGTAAACAAAAGAAATAAAATGGCGACAAGTCAACGTCAACGACCCGACAAGGAAAAAAGTGGTGTCCGAATAACAAATTATGGGTCACCAAAAATTGTTTTTGTCTCCTTTCAACGCACACTTTAGAAAGAAAAAGAGATGAACTGGAATACTGAAAGAACATCAAGGTCTGTCACTCTTGTCAATAATTTATCGGTAAGGAAGATTCTTAGAAAATCGCTTGTAGTCAAGTTTTCAACCATTGCCAGTTCTCCCATAAGAAGTGTCATCATTCACCATGGTACAAAGAATACAAGGTATGATCGATAGCGGCTCCAATTTCGTTCAGTTCGCGCATACCACCTGTGACGTCACTAGGAAAATAATGAATAAATAAAAAATAAAGAAAGTTGACAGGAGATCTGCAATTTTTGGGGTTATGGTTAAGAATTGTTTATTTTAAGACTTTTTAGTTCGTTTAATTTAATAATTACTAAAACCAGCAGTTCCAAAAATATATTTAAAAATAATAATTATCTATTAACATGGATTTGGACGATAGGTAAGAATACTGAATTTATTTCTATATTCGGTATAAAATTGTTTATTAGGTTTTTAGTTTGCGATGTTTATGGTAAATAATTTTCATTTTCATTGCCTCTGAATTCACATGAGGACAGAGTTGAGGATATCTATGGAAAAGTAACCACAAGAGGAATTGTTACATCATTTAAAAAATATTGGGAAGTTTATTGTTTCCCATCGAAAAGTAGAAAATGCCATGCAGATGAATGTATTGTAATTGTGATAGAAGTAATTCCAAGGGTGAAGTTTATTATAATTAGTGGAAGTAATTCCAAGGGTGAAGTTTATTATAATTAGTGACCTGTGCTTTTCTTTTTATATGTAGATGTTTCTGGTTTTGAGAATAAATCCGTTGAACGACACCCAAAATTTAGAGGAAGTATTTGCATACCCAGAATATGCCCATCAAAGATTATATAGCTCAAATTTCCTTTAATGGTAGGCAATTATTCAATGCAAATTAACTTTTTAAGTGACTGAAATATTAAATAGTTTACAATATGGTATATCATTAAAAATATATTACTTTTAGGTACAATTAGGGCCTGATACATTTCAAAAAGTAGAATATTATTTTATATTAAATGAGGTATTGTACCAACAGTCAATTTATATTAATACCGGAGATGAAAAAATAACAGAATAAATAGTTCTTTTTTTATACTACAAAAATAAACTATAGAATACAACAGTATTTAAAAAAATAAATAAAAAGTTATGTCCCGGCCGAGATTCGAACTCCGGTCTCTCGCTTCCTAGCCCAACTCCTTACGCACTGCTCCACAGTAACTTGCTTAGCGATAATTCAATGACGGTATATAAACAAAAAAACAGGTTTATAACAATATCATGACGATTTGAACTGGCGCGCGGAGCGTGCTGACCAATAGCGCCTGTTATCACCTGTGACGTAGCGACCAACCTGCGCAATATCATACCTTGTATTCTTTGTACCATGTCATCCACCTGATTCTGCAGGTTTTCCTGTCGCTAGAAACACCGTTTTGTCGGTCCTCTCTAAGTTGGTAGTGGGAGGGAGGTTCATCCAGGGCGTGGCTTAGGAAACGGCATCTGGATCTAAAACGGCCTACACACGTAACGATTTATCGTACTGCATGCAATACGATATCCATCGAAACTGCCGCATTAACGATAAATCGTAGCGTGTGTAGGGAAATTGGATGGTTTGCAGTATGCAGTCGTCAAATCGTTTGCAGTACGGAGCTTCCGTAAAATATCGTATCAACGGGTCGTGTCTGGGGTGGGGTTTGAACGCGTGGAGTGTATTCCCTGCCGCAGCGCGCAGTTACGATATAATTTTTATTTATTTTTGGTTTAATCAATATTATGGATTGAAAAAATAAGACGTTCTGGGAAGACTTTATTGATTTATATAGAGAAAATAGATGCCTATGGGACGTGAAATCAAAAGATTATGCAAATAAAATGAAAACAAAATATTTCTCTCCAGCGACCACTTTTTACACCATTTCGCTTTTTGATTTCTTTTTGTTCATCATCTTCATCTATCAGCAATACCGCAGCTACAAGCACGGCAGCTTTCTTCTTTGAAATTCTTGACATAACGGTAGCCCTTCTCGACGAAAAGTAAATAATCTGAACTGCGGCAGTACAATGTGTTGCATCGTGTGTACAAAAAATGGCTGTACTGCAAGCCGTAGGATTTTCTTTACGATCTGCAGTTCAACGCGCAGTCCGATAAATCGTTACGTGTGTAGGCCGTTTAAGTCTGCTTTGGCCGCACTCTTGGGCAAAAATTGAGTGACGAGCATCAAAGGTTTGTCTTAGCTTCTCAGTATGTTTATGAGCTTTTCTGCGTAAATCAGAGCTTGTAAAACCTGACGCCTTCTAAAGGTTTTCTTAGGGGGTGGGTTTCATACAACCTGTCGCTATTTTGCATGTTTCATTCAGGCTAATGTTCACCTTTTTCGCATGGGCCTGCGCAGGCATATTCAGCAGTTGAATAACATAGAGTTTGAGCAAAAGTTCTGACCACGATAGGTTTGGCTCCCCATTTGCTATTGGTCAGCTTCCTTATTACGGAATTTCGTGCTTCTACTTTTTTGCGTGTTTTTAAAAAATACCAGCATAGCATTCCATAGTAATTTTTTATCAAAGCCACCCAATTAATTTTCTCTCGTTTTTTACCGTTGAAAGAGCCATATGAAATAATCTCGCGAGAATCTGCGAAACCGTTAAAAATTTTGAAATACCCTAAATACAAAAAATGTTCATTTTTTAATTATCCACCTAATAAAAAAATAATATACAAGTTGTTCCATTTAAAAATACAAAAAAAAAGGTTTTTATATTTTAAAAAGTTTGGCGTAGAATTTTAAACACCCTGTATAATTTAAGATTACGATATTTATAGCAAAATAAGTATAGACCATCTGAAGTAAATACCTAATATAGTTTTGATTTCAGGACAGTTCTTGTATTTTAGTAATATTTTTTTAAGAAACGAAAAATTAAAAATATACAGGGTGGTCCGAATTGTATTCCGGAAACTTCGGCAGCATATTCTGCAGATAAAAATAAATAAAAAAGTTTGTATAAATGTAGGTCCTAAAATGCTTAGTTTCAGAGATACAGGGTGTAGAAGTTTCATTTTTATTTCGATTTTTTTAAAATAATTTCTGAAAATTGGTGCTTGGGAGTTTTTTGACATGAGAAATTTGATTTTGATGTCAATATGACTCCTACTAGTAGAGGGCGCCACCTACATGTGTTTTAACTGTTTTGAAGCGTAATAACTTTTTGTCCGTACCTGTACAAAACTACTGAGTGAAAAAATATACATCTCTGTGATTTTTTACGTAAAAAATATCTCTTTGTAAAAATCGCTACGAGCAACCTTTCTTAAGATATTTAGAATGGAAATAGTCAATACATCTCATTATTGACGAAAAATAAACACGTTGAGTAAATAGTTATTTCACACTGAAATAATAAATTTGAAAATTTTTATTTTTTTTAAATTAATCATAAATTTTTCTGCAAAAAATGATGATAAAACAGTTTCTGTTGAACTTTTGGCACAAAAATATTTCAAATTTATGATTTCGTTTTAATAACTATTCAGTGGCGTAACTATCGATGTGCCGTGTGTGCGAAGCACACGGGCCGCATTTCCATATCTATCACATGCTATCGCGAAGTAAAGGTGCGTATTCATTATCCGAACGAACGAACCAACGAATGTTCGCTAGTGGTATGGACGGGGACCGCACGATAGATAGAGAAGACCGGAGGCATTTGTTGGCGAACGCCTTTGATGTACCGACTCGAAACGGATGGTCGAGCGAACGAACGAACGAACGGCCGCATGCGTTCGGTCCCCGTCTAAATATACCGCACTTTCATTCGTTCGTTCGTTCGTTCATTCGGATAATGAATACGCACCTTAAGCAGAATCGGGCGATCCCGAACTAAGTTCTTATTTATCACATGTCTTCTTAACTACTTAACTATTACACGCTATCGCGAAAATAATTTATTAATTTACACTAGTTCTTGTGCAATTTTGTAGCTGTGTTTTCCTTTTTATTTTGCAAAATAAAAATAACTGGAAATATGTGATTTTTCATTAGAGCATTAAATTTGATAAAAAGGAAATTTGCTGTATTGTCACTGGATTTCTGTACCATCGAATAGAAATAGAACTAAGCTAGTTGTAGCATCAAAAAGAGCATGAAAAATTATACTGGCCAAACTATAGTTAACTCAAAATCACAAAAACTCTAGTTACCTAATGGTTGTATTAAGGGGACGATAAAGCAGCTGAGTTACGAGAGGTACCCGAAACTGCTACTTTTTTAATATCACCCTGTAGCTCAGTAACTAATAGGGCCATGACAAATCCTATTAGGGCATCTCTCATTTTGTCAAAAAGTAACCGACTATTGTGAAAATCTATTCATAAGGGCAACAAAACGCATGAAAATGGGATACCCTGTAGGTACAAGGTATTCCATTAGTAAAAAAATATCTTATTATCGCACCCTGCATACGAAGGGCACAAAAAAATTGCTATAGCACTTAAATTCAATTTGTTCTTGCTTCAAATAATATCGCGATTACCTGTGCTGGTTATGACGGTAATTCCCAATACTTTTTACTTAACATGTTCATGTTGCTATTCGACATTTTTTTTACATTGTTTATTTTAATTTAGTTAGTTTTGTTGTTGTTTTTTGTTTTGTTTTTATTTATTTTTTTATTTATTTGATATTTTATATGTTTCGGGTTACATATTCTGTGTTGCAGTAATAAATAATACTATATAAAAATTAATTTGATAATGTTATTTCTAACCTAAAATATGAGTGCATATTATTCAGATTAGTATTGAAATATGTAGATGTAATAGGGGGCCCGGTAAAATTTTTGCACACAGGCCCATGAGTCTGTTGTTACGCCACTGTAACTATTTAGTCAACATGTTTAATTAATGTCAATGATACAGGTATTAATAATTTCGATTCCAAATATCTCGAAAACCATTACTCGTAGCGATTTTTACCAAGAGACCTTTTTTACGTAAAAAACGTCGTAAATGTATATTTTTTTACTCAGTAGTTTTATACAGGTACGGACGAAAAGTGATTACTATGTATGTGGCGCCCTCTACTAGTAGAAGACATATTGACATCAAAATCAAATTTCTCATGTCAAAAAACTACCAGACACCAATTTTCATTCAAATATTGACTTTACTTCAGAAATTATTTGGAAAAAATCGAAATAAAAATGAAACTTCTACACCCTGTATCTCCGAAACTAAACAGTTTAGGACATACATTTATACGAACTTTTTTACTTAATTTTATCTGCAGAATATGCTGCCGAAGTTTCCGGATTACAATTCGGACCACCCTGTATATTTTTAATTATTTATTAATATCTAGGCGGACCCTGTATGTCAAAAAGAACAGATATATTAGAAATTTTGTTTAGTTGTTGTTTGTTGTGACGATATACCAACAAGAATAACCGGAATTACTGCTGTAACAAACTAATTCACAAATAAGAATCTTGTTATTTATAAACTGTTTGTATGTATTTTTAGACATTTAAATGTCATGTAAATTTTGTTTTGACCAGTCGACTTCCAATGCTTAAATTACCTGGTCATTTAATAATTCGGAGAGCGAAAATAGTTTTATGAGTGACTGAATTTTTGGCATTGATGCAGACAAATTTTCAAGTTAACTCATACAAAGGTTATTTAAAAAATTTGAAACTAATAAAGATAGAACTCGTCTATTCAGTTTTAATTGTTTTTCTGCGGTATACTAAGGGTCGGCATTTTTGGTCTTATGTGCAGGTTTTCATGCATGTGTACGAAGAGTACGGTCAACACGCTTAGTAAAATAAGATGTACTGAATAAAGACAGAAGGCGAGTATTTTCCCAAGCGCATGGAATCTAGCGCCAGATTAAGTAGTTATGTAGTAAATACTTCGTATTTTTGCTCACTCCGACTTACTAGATTGCCATAACGACTCACTCCTATACATGTAAACGCCGACCCAAAGGTTCGCTTGCCAGCGGGGTATAAATTATTAAAGTCATGAAAATGAGTTAGATTCTGTATATAGGAACTCTGCACCATCATTTACCACAGTGAAATTTTGGGCAGCTGAATTTAAACGTGGCCGTAAGAACTTGGGAGACGATGAACATTCGGGACGTCCAAAAACTGCAACTACCGACGATAACATCGCCAAAGTTCACCAAATGGTGCTAGACGACCGCCGAATTAAAGTGAGAGAGATAGCAAAGGTTGTGAACATATCAAAATAACGTGTTTGTCACATATCAAATCAAGATTTAGGCATGAGAAAGCTGTCCGCGCGTTGGGTGCCGCGTTTGCTCACGTTAGACCAAAAACGTGTTTCCAACGGTCTGTTGGCGCAATAAATCTGAGTTTTGGCGTCGATTAATTACTGTAGATGAAACTTGGATACACCACTATGCGTCAGAAACAAAAATACAGTCCAAACAGTGGACTGCAAATGGAGAACCGGCTCCAAAAATAGCAAAAACTATGAAAGCGATGGCGACTTTTTTTTGGGATAGTCTTGGAGTTATTTTAATTGATTATCTTCAAAAACGAAAAACCATCACAGGAGCATACTACCACAGATTATACAGATTATAAACTTTGTTTTTTCTTTATTGTTTTTCGTGGTTCCAATTTTCGGAATCGGGCACTAGTAAGGTTACTAGTTTGCGCACATAGCACGCCCACTTATGGCCTCTAAAATTGTGCACAGCGCCTGACCGGCACAGTTATTAGAGAGATATCGGAAAATCGAATAGCGTCATGCAGTATTTACGCGTACCTTATCATGGTTATGATATGCGCGAGTCAATTTTTAACGCAACACCCGCTAATAGCATCTTCTGTAAATTTGAATTTATCAATTATCCCAATATTTTTCCTTATCTGTAGACGTTTTAAGAGACAGCGTGCGTAATAATATTATTTTTTTTCCGTTCGTTGATATTATCTACATCCAGCACGTGACTTTAAATAGAAAACACTAGTAATCTAATCTGGCAACAACGACTTCAATTATCGTCATTCCGTTAGATAACGTTTTTTTTCAAAACAGATTTACAAACGTTTTGATAACGAGATGGAATAAGAAGATAGTTTTACCATATTCGTATCTTATTATTTATTTATTAATTGTTTTATTTTCATTAATTCGATGATATACAGTTTTTTGTCTTTAACATTCATTCAGAACCTCGGAATTAGTGAAATAAATTAGTGGTTTCAATTGGCGTAGAAGTTTGTTCCTTTAATGTCAATGATCTTCAATTAGTAAAAAAAATTATCAAACTTCTAACTTTTCCACTAATTATATTTCAAAATTTGCGAGAAATGTCATTTTCGCCTTTGATTATCTTCCGTCAAGAGAAATTGTGGTTAGCAATCAAAAGATGATTGTTCTGTAAGCTAATAAATATTAGGATTTCTCTCTGGATACAACTGACTAACGCAAGATGTGTTGCTAGGATATTCTATTAATTTTAATTGTGTTTTTTAAACATTGCGAATGATCATAAACTAAAAAGTATAAAGTGTATTTGAAACCACTAATTGCGAGATTCTGAATAAAGCTTTTCTTACTTACATTACTTTTTCGTATCCGGATTATAGTTTGTTAGCCCAGTAATGGGCTAGGTCCAATGCTTCCCTTTTAGCCAGCCATAATAGGTCGTCGAAGGTACATCTGTGGGGGCAGGCAGGACATTGAAGAAGATGTTCCATATCCTGAAAGGCACTGCAGTTGCATTTGTCGTCATTTCTGTCCAGCAAATCCCATTTGATTAGATTGGATTTTACTGGGGCCACTCCAGTTCTGATACGATTGAGCATTCTGCAGGTTTTCCTGTCGCTAGAAACACCGTTTTGTCGGTCCTCTCTAAGTTGGTAGTGGGAGGGAGGTTCATCCAGGGCGTGGCTTAGGAAACGGCATCTGGATCTAAGTCTGCTTTGGCCGCACTCTTGGGCAAAAATTGAGTGACGAGCATCAAAGGTTTGTCTTAGCTTCTCAGTATGTTTATGAGCTTTTCTGCGTAAATCATTTTTTTTTTTTTTATAGATGGGAAACGCCATTCTAAAGGTTTTCTTAGGGGTGGGTTTCATACAACCTGTCACTATTTTGCATGTTTCATTCAGGATAATGTTCACCTTTTTCGCTTGGGCCTGCGCAGGCATATTCAGCAGTTGAATAACATAGAGCTTGAGCAAAAGTTCTGACCACGGATAGGTTTGGCTCCCCATTTGCTATTGGTCAGCTTCCTTATTAGGGAATTTCTGTGCTTCACTTTTTTGCGTGTTTTTAAAAAAATACCAGCGTATAGCATTCCGTAGTAATTTTTTATCAAAGCCACCCAATGAATTTTCTCGTCGAAGAGCCATATGAAATAATCTCAAGTGAGAATCTGCGAAACCGTTAAAAATTTTGAAATACCCTAAATACAAAAATGTTCATTTTTTTAATTATCCACCTAATAAAAAATAATATACAGGTTGTTCCATTTAAAATACAAAAAAAAAGGTTTTTATATTTTAAAAGTTTGGCGTAGAATTTTAAACACCCTGTATGATTTAAGATTACGATATTTATAGCGAAGTAAGTATATAGACCATCTGAAGTAAATACCTAATATAGTTTTGATTTCTGAGGGGACAGTTATTGTATATTAGTAATATTTTTTAAGAAAGGAAAATTAAAAATATACAGGGTGGTCCGAATTGTATTCCGGAAACTTCGGCAGCATATTCTGCAGATAAAAATAAATAAAAAAGTTCGTATAAATGTAGGTCCTAAAATGCTTAGTTTCAGAGATACAGGGTGTAGAAGTTTCATTTTTATTTCGATTTTTTAAAATAATTTCTGAAAATTGGTGCCTGGGAGTTTTTGACATGAGAAATTTGATTTTGATGTCAATACGACTTATGTATGTGATTTAACTGTTTTGAAGTGTAATAACTTTTGTCCGTACCTGTACAAAACTACTGAGTGAAAAAATATACATCTCTGTGACTTTTTACGTAAAAAATATCTCTTTGTAAAAAATCGCTACAAAGCAACCTTTCTTAAGATATTTAGAATGGAAATAGTCAATACATCTCATTATTGACGAAAAATAAACACGTTGAGTAAATAGTTATTTCAATACTGAAATAATAAATTTGAAAATTTTTATTTTTTTTTAAATTAATCATAAATTTTTCTGCAAAAAATGATGATAAAAACAGTTTCTGTTGAACTTTTTGGCACAAAAAATATTTCAAATTTATGATTTCGTTTTAATAACTATTCAGTGGCGTAACTATCGATGCCGTGTGTGCGAAGCTTAATACGGGCCGCATTTCCATATCTATCACATGCTATCGCGAAGTAAAGGTGCGTATTCATTATCCGAACGAACGAACGAACGAATGCAGTTCGCTAGTGGTATGGACGGAGACCGCACGATAGATAGAGTAGTTGACAGGAGGCATTTGTTGGCGAACGCCTTTGATGTACCGACTCAAAACGGATGGTCGAGTTTAGAACGAACGAACGAACGGCCGCATGCGTTCGGTCCCTGCCCAACAAAACCGCACTTTCATTCGTTCGTTCGTTCGGATAATGAATACGCACCTTAAGCAGAATCGGGCGATCCCGAACTAAGTTCTTATCTATCACATGTCTTCTTAACTACTTAACTAGCACACGGTATCGCGAAAATAACTTATTACTTTACACTTGTTCTTGTGCAATTTTGTAGCTGTGTTTTCCTTTTTATTTTGCAAAATAAAAATAAATGGAAATATGTGATTTTTCATTAGAGCATTAAATTTGACAAAAAAGGAAATTTGCTGTATTGTCACTGGATTTCTGTACCATCGAATAGAAATAGAACTAAGCTAGTTGTAGCATCAAAAAGAGCATGAAAAATTATACTGGGCAAACTAGTTAACTCAAAATTACAAAAACTCTAGTTACCTAATGGTTGTATTAAGAGGACGATAAGGCAGCGGAGTTACGAGAGGTACCAAGAAACTGCTACTTTTTTTAATATCACCCTGTAGCTCAGTAACTAATAGGGCTATGACAAATCCTATTAGTGCATTTCTCATTTTGTCAAAAAGTAGCCGACTATTGTGAAAATCTATTCATAAGGGCAACAAAACACATGAAAATGGGATACCCTGTAGGTACAAGGTATTCCATTAGTAAAAAATATCTTATTATCGCACCCTGCATACGAAGGGCACAAAAAATTGCTATAGCACTTAAATTCAATTTGTTCTTGCTTCAAATAATATCGCGATTACCTGTGCTGGTTATGACGGTAATTCCCAATACTTTTTACTTAACATGTTCATGTTTCTATTCGACATTTTTTACATTGTTTATTTTAATTTAGTTAGTTTTGTTGTTGTTTTTTTGTTTTGTTTTTATTTATTTTTATTTATTTGATATTTTATATGTTTCGGGTTACATATTCTGTGTTGCAGTAATAAATAATACTATATAAAAATTAATTTGATAATGTTATTTCTAACCTAAAATATGAGGGCATATTATTCAGATTAGTGTATAAGTATTGAAATATGTAGATGTAATAGGGGGCCCGGTAAAATTTTTGCACACAGGCCCGTGAGTCTGTTGTTACGCCACTGTAACTATTTAGTCAACATGTTTAATTAATGTCAATGATACAGGTATTAATAATTTCGATTCCAAATATCTCGAAAACCATTACTCGTAGCGATTTTTACCAAGAGACCTTTTTTACGTAAAAAACCTCGTAAATGTATATTTTTTACTCAGTAGTTTTATACAGGTACGGACGAAAAGTTATTACTCTTCAAACCAGTTAAAAAATATGTAGGTTGCGCCCTCTACTAGTAGGAGCCATATTGACATCAAAATCAAATTTCTCATGTCAAAAAACTCCCAGACACCAATTTTCATTCAAATATTGACTTTACTTCAGAGATTATTTGAAAAAAAAATCGAAATAAAAATGAAACTTCTACACCCTGTATCTCCAAAACTAAGCATTTTAGGACATACATTAATACGAACTTTTTTACTTATTTTTATCTGCAGAATATGCTGCGAAGTTTCCGGATTACCATTCGGACCACCCTGTATATTTTTAATTATTTATTAATATCTAGGCGGACCCTGTATGTCAAAAGAACAGATATATTTGAAATTTTGTTTAGTTGTTGTTTGTTGTGACGATATACCAACAAGAATAACCGGAATTACTGCTGTAACAAACTAATTCACAAAATAAGAATCTTGTTATTTATAAACTGTTTGTATGTATTTTTAGACATTTAAATGTCATGTAAATTTTGTTTTGACCAGTCGACTTCCAATGCTTAAATTACCTGGTCATTTAATAATTCGGAGAGCGAAAATAGTTTTATGGTGACTGAATTTTTGGCATTGATGCAGACAAATTTTCAAGTTAACTCATACAAAGGTTATTTAAAAATTTGAAACTAATAAAGAGATAGAACTCGTCTATTCAGTTTTAATTGTTTTTCTGCGGTATACTAAGGGTCGGCATTTTGGTCTTATGTGCAGGTTTTCATGCATGTGTACGAAGAGTACGGTCAACACGCTTAGTAAAATAAAATGTACTGAATAAAGACAGAAGGCGAGTATTTTCCCAAGCGCATGGAATCTAGCGCCAGATTAAGTAGTATGTAGTAAATACTTCGTATTTTTTGCTCACTCCGACTTACTAGATTGCCATAACGACTCACTCCTATACATGTAAACGCCGACCCAAAGGTTCGCTTGCCAGCGGGGTATAAATTATTAAAGTCATGAAAATGAGTTAGATTCTGTATATGGGGACTCTGCACCATCATTTACCACAGTGACATTTTGGGCAGCTGAATTTAAACGTGGCCGTAAGAACTTGGGGAGACGATGAACGTTCGGGACGTCCAAAAACTGCAACTATCGAGGATAACATCGCTAAAGTTCAAGAAATGGTGCTAGACGACCGCCGAATTAAAGTAGAGAGATAGCAAAGGTTGTGAACATATCAAAATAACGTGTTTGTCACATATTAAATCAAGATTTAGGCATGAGAAAGCTGTCCGCGCGTTGGGTGCCGCGTTTGCTCACGTTAGACCAAAAACGTGTTTCCAACGGTCTGTTGGCGCAATAAATCTGAGTTTTGGCGTCGATTAATTACTGTAGATGAAACTTGGATACACCACTATGCGTCAGAAACAAAAGTACAGTCCAAACAGTGGACTGCAAAGGGAGAACCGGCTCCAAAAATAGCAAAAACTATGAAAGCGATGGCGACTTTTTTTGGGATAGTCTTGGAGTTATTTTAATTGATTATCTTCAAAAAGGAAAAACCATCACAGGAGCATACTACCACAGATTATACAGATTATAAACGTTGTTTTTCTTTATTGTTTTTCGTGGTTCCAATTTTCGGAATCGGGCACTAGTAAGGTTACTAGTTTGCGCACATAGCACGCTCACTTACGGCCTCTAAAATTGTGCACAGCGCCTGACCGGCACAGTTATTAGAGAGATATCGGAAAATCGAATAGCGTCATGCAGTATTTACGCGTACCTTATCATGGTTACGATATGCGCGAGTCAATTTTTAACGCAACACCCGCTAATAACGTTACCGCCTGACGTTATTTGCGGATCAATTACACCAAGCGTTATTTCTAAATAACGTTTAAAAATTGCTTAAATGGGCATGTGCGGGTATTTGACAACCGGGGCCGGCCGGCGCGCGGCGAGATCTTTTATTTTAGGTTATGTTTGAATTGTTTTGAATTATTACTTTAGTTTTATTAGGTAATTTGATATCTAAGTAGCTGGGATTAGTTTTAATTAAATAAATATGGCCCAAAATATGGATTCCATCTCTTCCAATATTAAAGAACCTATATAAAGAGTCTTAGGTTTACAGCAGATGACGACTTAGCCCTTCTAAGAGAATTTGTTGCTTGTTGCCCTAAGCACACTGCCCTTTAGTTTTAAAATACCTAGTAAACAAAACAATTTCAAAGTTAGGTTAAGTTTAAATAGCGGACGCGATGCGAACAGAATCCTTTCCGATCCGATAACTATAAATGAAAAGAGTTAATACCACCTCACGTAAAGGAAATAACACCTGGCCTTATTAATGTCCATGCACGCTATTCGGTTTAGCGATATCTCTCTATTACTATTACGCTGTTTATTGTTATTTTACGCGAGTTTATTTTTGCGCACTGGAAATTTGACTCGTTTGCACATCGTCATAAAAAACAATTTTCGTATCACGAATTAGGGACAAGATTTTTATCTGTATACTTATAGGATACCTAATCTGTGATACTACGCATTATTATTTGATAAGCTAATAGCAGAACTTGCGGAAAAACGGCCACATTTACAGAAAAAGAAAATCCTGTTTCACCAAGATAACGCACCGTCTCACACCTCAGAGGTTGCCATAGCGAAAATCCACGAATTGCGGTTTGAACTGCTTGACCATCCGCCTTACTCACCAGATCTAGCCTCAAGCGATTTCATTTTGTTCCCTCATTTAAAAATTGCGCTCGGAGGACAGAGATTTTCGCCAAATGAAGAGGCAATCACCTTCGTCAACCACTATTTTACAGAGAAAAATGCCGAGTACTATTTCGACGGGTTACAGAGATGGGAGCATCGCTGGGGAAAGGGGACTATGTTGAAAAATAAAAAAAATATTCAGAAAAAATGTCTTGTATCTTTGTTAGGTCGGAAACTTTTCAGACCACCCTCGTATATTATGCCGGTTGACAGTCTCAGTATCGGCACCGGAGAGAGATCCGTGGATTCGTATCCATCCGGAACTACTCATCTCTAATGTAAACTGAATAATGTATATTCAACTTTATTTCCATATTTTTTCGACACCATGAAATAAACTATTTATTTTATTATTCTGGAATATCCTTCAAATCTGGAAATCCGCGTGCTTTCCAGTGAATTTTCCCGGCACGGAAAACGTTTTATCGGATTAGATAGGAAGAAAATGGGCCACTTAGAACAGTTCTTAATGGCTTTTCGTTGTTGTCTAGGAGAAAGTAGAAAAAAAAACAATAGTCTTTTACAAAATGCCAAAACGTTTTACACAAATTGAAATTGTTACTTTCTAAATATTTTATACAATAATAGGCTTTACACACGAATATTTATTTATAGAAAGTTCATATCAAATAAACTTTTAGTCACGTGATTAAGCTTGACCGGCACGGCGTTGCCCAATTTTACATATTTTCTTTTAGTCCAAATATAAACTATTAACTATTTAATTAAACTATTTAAGAAACAATAATAAATTAGTTATAAATATATAAACAGTTATTATTTGCATCAACAAAACTCAACAGGGACATAAAGGGGCCATTACTACCGTTTTCCCATTCAAAATATTCTAATAAAGTTGTGATGAGTTTTTTTACGGCTATTAAGATATCTTTTACACTTCGCACTAAAAGAGGTTCTAAAAAGAACAATGTTCGACTGCAAGGTCTGCTAGTAAACAGTTTTAAGCTTAAAGTATAGTCTGTGAATCGAGTAACTTTGAATTTGACAGTTCTCGTGGGCTTTTCTAGTGTTAATTTTATTAGGTTAGCAACTTGCGGCCATGCTGACGCAATGCTGTCTCTAATAGAACAGTCTCGGAGCGAAATTTATGACGTCACGCTAGTTAGATACTACTAATAATACTATACTACTAATAATACTAATATTCACACCACATAATGTTTACTGAAATTAATAACCTAATATAAACTTGTCAAAAGATGACCACATATTTTTTAAAATTATTGTTCTTAACACTAAAACTATCTACATTGACTATGGAGTACGACTTAAGCTATGAATATTTTATATGTAATTTTTTGGATTATATTCGACACTATTTTTTTCATATGACAAAACACTGATGAAGGCTATAATGTTAGCCGAAACGTTTTTTTTAAACCAAATAAAAATAATGAAAAACCAAATGAAAACTTAATCAGCGTTTTTCCCGAACCTAAATCCCAAGAAAATAAAAAATTTGAGAATAATTTTATATATAAAATGACAGCGATCTTTAATTCATAGCCATCGATGACGCATTTTTTTCTATGATATTGTATTATTTGCAAATATAATTTTTCGAACATTGATACTTGCAAAATATACATATAAATTTTGTGAATGCAAATAATAATACATCACTATTAGTAGATATTGAATATTTTTTGTTAAATTAGATCGATTTTAAAACACCAAAATTTAAAATATATTTTACATTTTACCCATTATCTTATGTACCTATTCATTATTTGTATATTCTAAACATTTGCTGCATTTGTATGGTTCATAGTTTATTTGTCAAACTATTTATTACTATAAATAGGAATTACTATAATATTGTATTTATTAACTGTATATTTCATATAAACTATATAATTTTTAAAATACAAACCAAAAATACGAGAAATAATTGTGTTTTCCATGTATTCTACAACATATTTATTAATCCGTAGTATCTAACTAGCGTGATGTCATAAATCTCGCTCCGAGGCTGTTCTACTAGAGACGGTATTGGTCTGATATTTAGAAATATCAAAAGCCGATGACATTTTACTTGAATTGAAATTATAACATTTCGTGTTGATGTTTGCAAGAAGAGGAAGAACTGTCACTTGTTTTATTATTTTCCTTTTCTATTTCACGAAAGTAAAAAGAGTTACCTATCTGATTCGTTCAGGCACTCAATTTAAAGAATATCAGTAACTTTTTTGGTAGAGGGAATTTATATTTGCCATGTTGTTAAAAAATAACTGTCGAAAATTCAAAGTTATTCATTTTATAGACTATATCACAGCGCTATTTATTTAAACCAAGAACTCGTAATACAAAACTAAAGTGTCAAAACGAATGACAATGTCAGGAAATAAATAAATAAATGCGGCAACTTGACATTTTTTACAGCAGATCTACCATCTGAATCCCTAGCGAGAAATTTAAATTCCAGTTACCGGCGGCGAATATATCCATGGTTGGCAAAAATGAATTTAAAAATAGCGCCCTCTATTAAGTAACTAAACGTTTAATTGATATGAAAAGTATTTTTGTAATAATACATGTATTTTTAATAATTGTGTTGCTTATTGTGTCTACAGTGTTTTTTCGAAATAGAAAGACAATAAGGATTAATCAGTCTGCGTAAAAAATACGTCATGTTATTACAACTTCATGTTTATCATTAGTAACAACAGCTCCTATTGTACTGTGGCAATAACGATAAAAGAAACAAAGAAATGATAAAACGTAATTGAACAGGAGCATTAGAAACTTCCCTACTAATCAGTACTAAATAAAAAAGTGTTAAAGTTAATTATTTTAATAATATGATGAAGCGAGGGCTCCTTTTTTTCGCAGCTTTTCATTAGGGTTATTTTCCATAATTTTAAATATGTTTGGCTCATTCATGCTTTACAAATTTTCCAGGTCAGGAAAAACTCGATTTTAATTAACGTTTTCATCGACGACGTGTTTACGCCACAGCTCCGGTCAGCATATCAACAAAAAATTGGGTAAATTAAAATTTACCGAATTATTGCGGAGAGATTAATAATATATTTCAATTAAATCGTTTTTAATTTTATTTTTGGACATTTTAAAAAAGTTATAGATTGGTTATAATTAAATAACACAGAAAATTAGAAAAATATTTCAATAATTCCACTCATACGTTGGTTAACCCCCAGACTATTAAAACTAAATTCTCCCTGCAAAATCAGTTTTTTAATGCATCTTTGATTATACAGGGTGAGTCTTAAATAAGTACAAATATTTTCAGGGGTGGTATGTTTCGACCCCAGGAACACGGCTATGAGTTTTTTTTTCGCAAAAAAAGATGTTGAAAATCGTGCATTTTCTTTTAAATTTCGCTGTATATTTTTCGAAAACTTTTTAGAACTGCCTGTTCACCGCCAAATTTTCCCCCACGGTATAATTTCTTAATCTTTGATATTATTACCACGGCATATAAATCACACGGCAGGCCGACTCGCTTTGGCGGGAACGCTACGCGCATACCCTTGCGCACGCCGCCATTATGAGTGCCAGCGACAGAAATTAACCAGTGTCGTAGTCAGTCGTAGTCTTTGTCATCGACAACATACAGTTACGGCAGCTTTGAGCCAGTAGCGTGCGGCTTAATTTATTTCATTCTTTTCTTGAGTGATATATTTTGTTTATTGTGTGATATATTTGGTTTTTGTAGTTTAGTAGTACAATGGAAGTCCGAAATTCTTTTAGTTTTAATACTCAGTCATTGTCTACGGTATTCAAAGTAATTTTTTATATTAGGTATCCTGCAAAATTCATTTCTAAATTACTGTTTTTCTGATTATCCGTATCTATTTATAATTTTTATGGATAGCTCATGACAATTCAGAGAGGTCTCGTTTTTTTTATAAGGTCTGCCGTTTTTAATAAGATGTTTGCCAGATCATTTTGGCAATTTTCAGTACCCGTATGTAATATTCGGACACAAAGTTTTTTAAATGTTCTTCTAAACTGGATGAATTTATCCTGGATAAATGATAGGTTTACAAGATATTGGAATTACAAGATAAAGTTGTAACAGATTTTTATGAGTGCAATTGTACACTCAAATCTCGCGACAAGCTTTTATATAATATACAATTGTGTAATGACGTTAGAAGTTCATAATAAAAGTTTTAAACAAAAAGTTTCTTTTTAATGTATTTCTATAAAAGCTTGTCATAAAAAGTTTTTTTTCTTAAATTTATTTTTTACTTTTTAAGTTATGCTGGTTTCTCAGTGCCACACACTTAAACTCAATTCTTTTTCTTAAATAACTACCTATGGGCATCCTAATAATATTTGTATCGATTTTCATAAAAAAGGAGAACTTAAAAAAAAGACAGCTGTCAAATTTGACAGTTCAAATGTGAGACAAATAAAATGAAAATCGACTATGGGGTAGGGAGCATCCAATATATCGATTTTTATCAAAATCGGACAACTTTGAGATTTTTTTAACAGCTCAATTTTTTTTCTTTCCTTTTAACCCATGGCCATCCTATATATAGATTTTTATCAAAATCGGACAACATTGAATTTTTTTTGACAGCTGTTAAATTTGACAGCTCAATTTTTTTCTTTCATTTTAGCCCATGGCCATCCTATATATCGATTTTTATCAAAATCGGACAACTTTGAAATTTTTTTGACAGCTGTCAAATTTGACGGCTCAAATTTTTTTTGACGGCTTGGCTTTTAAAAATATAGCTAAACATTTATATTTAAATTAATCAGTTACTTTTCTTCCTTTAGCTGATTTGTTAATTTGTGCAATTTGAATATTAACAAAATTTGCTATGTCCATTGATGGACATCATTTGTACGTAGCCTCTTTAGATTGTTCAGTAGATAATTTATTGGGTATTTCTTTAATTCTTGTTTGTCACTCCTGGCATGTTTTTTAATTTTAATTGTCTATTCTCTAAAGTTAAATGTTTAATTGATTTTTTCATTTTTACTTTATGAGGAGTACAGTATGCGCGGTTAACGATTCATTTGTTGTTAATACGACCCTGTCTATCAGTAGTTTATTTTCTGGGAAATTTTTTGATACGTTTTAATCCGGCCCTGACTCGGCACCCATAATGGTGTTTTCAAGGTCAAATTTTATAGAAATTTTAAACAATGGGATCTGGGCAGAGTTAGCCTGCCGTGTGATTTATATGCCGTGTTATTACCATGGACACGGCACTAAAAGAGATGCAAATACAGAAGAAATCCGGTGGCTCTCAAAATTTTTCAAAAAAAAACAATTTTTTTTAAAATTTTTAAACTCGGTTATTTTTAACTTATTTGCAAAATGGTAAAGAGAAAATATGTTTCTTTTATCGATATCTACCAGCCCTGAAAATATTTGCACTTATTTCAGACTCACCTTAGTAGTAGTAGTAGTCACCTCAGTATATACTAATTTATTTATATATTTTATTGATTTAAAAGACCTTTATGCTTTTAGACATTATAATCATAATTACTTTGTTTATAGTTCGTTCTTTATTGCTTTTTTAATGGTTGAATATTAATTTTTATTGTATTATGCTGACCGACATAGTATATATTGTATCCTTGAATTAACTATACAGGGTGAGTCTTAAATAAGTGCAAATATTTTGAAGGGTAGTATATTTCGACCCCAGAAAAACGATTCTGAGGTTTCTTTCGCAAAAAAAAATGATTTATTTGAAAAAAAATTTGGAAATTTGTTTAGTTTTTACTTAAAAGACATAATTTGTTGATAATATGGAAAAATAGGTAGTACAATTTACAATAAAAAAAATCCAGAAAAAATCCAGTGGTTCTCAAAATTTTAGAAAAAAATAATTTCTTTTGGAAATTTTCAAAGTAAAATAACAAATAATTCATTTTGGATTTATTTGAAAACGGTAAAGAGTAAATATAATAATTTATCGAGATTTACCAGCCCTGAAAATGTTTGCACTATTTAAGACTCATCCTGTATGTATAGGGTTTATACATATAGGGTGACTGCCATTTACAAAAATTTTAACCACAAACAGTTTATTCACTTATAAAAAGCTTGAATAAAAATAGAATAAATCTCTTCTAGACATTGCTAGATTTTCTTTTATTAATATTTTTTACAATAAAACCGAGAATAAAATATTTTCATGATTTCCTACCTTACAGATAAAATATATCCATTATAAAATCAGTTTTGTATCTGCCAGTCTGCATACCTTTTTTTCTCGAAAACTTTATAACGTAGGAATCTGAAATTTGGCTTATGTTAGATTTTGGTGACGTGCGTATACGTACATAAGTTTATAAAAAAAATAAAGTAACGTGTGATCAAACAGTTTTATCACCGTTTTTATGGTCAAGTAGGCTTTAAATTGACAGTTCCTATGAATAACTTCAATATTCAATATTATTATTTTTATTGTTTTCTTATTTTTAAAATGTTTACGAATATGTATATAGTAGGGAATGCAATCCCGCAAATGCGGGATCCCTCTGAGATTCGGCGGAATTTACCGTGCGGGATCCGCGGGATCGACACTTTATTACTGGGTTCTATATCTATCTCGATCAAGGTTAAACCGCTTCGTCCCGGGCCGATGCGTCGACGCTCGGAACCCGGGGGATTCCCCTTACGGCTTGGCCAGGTGAAACAAACATGGTACTTGTGGACAATTTCGTCAAAAAACTGCCGGACATAATTATCGGGACAAGCAAAATTTTAGGGTAAATTTTAAGTTGAATATCTTTTGAACTAAAAAAGATTTTGAGATGCGGTTTGGACCAGGTTTTAGATGCATCTATTGTTATTAAGATGTTATGTGGCTTTCGAAAATATACAGGGTTGTTCACCACATACGACACGGAGTATTGTATTTAAATGGTTAGATTTTTACAAATTGCAAGTTTTGGATTCGTTGAAGGACTATTAGAGCTACAATTTAAACATATTTTTACAAGATACAGAGTGTCCCAAATAAATAAAAAATATCAAAGTAGTATTTTTTAAATGGAACACCCTGTATATTATTACATTTTTAGTTTCTATGATTAAAATAAAGGTAAATTTGATTAAGGTTTATTACACTTAAACCTTACCGTTTTTGAAATATTTTCAATTATGTGAAATTGCAGTCAAAACTTTAAGGCTTCATTTCTCGAAGGATATCAAAGTTTTTAATACTAAATATTTACTGAAGTCTATTTATCGATCAGTTATTGTGTTGCAATAATAAAAATAATACTACCTCATACAGAGTGTCTAAAAATTTATTTTAAATTATTTCTAGCTTTAAACGGCAATAACTTGTTTAATTTAAATGGAACGCCTTGTATATTTTAGGATAATCAGATGCACAATTTAATTGTCTATCAAATTCTATTATACCACTTTTTACCTATCCCTTCTATATAAGTTTTAGTAGAAAATGCATTTTCTTACAATTTAGACCTCATTAGATTTTTTAGATTGTTTTCAAAGCAACAAATGTACAAAATGTACAGGCTAGTATTATTATCGTTTTTAGCAAAATGATAATATTTCTAGCCCATTTGTATGTAAAAATAAAACTATATAAATCTTTATAAAAGAGTATACCATTAATTACTCCGCCAAGAGTATACCATTAATTAATACCATCATTATTTCCGCCCAAATACTAATTAATTACATACTTAATTATGTTTGTTAATAAATTATTCTAAATAAATGTGGATTTGAATCAGAAATCAATATAATAATAAGTTATGAAAATGAATGTATCTGTTGTTATAATAAACATTTGTCAAAAAATGAAATATCATTTTTAAGGTGTTACTTTTTACTTTTTACGACACTGTCTAATACACATACAAAATTCAGTTTTTTAGTATTTTGGGGCAATTATTATTAATCAACGCAAACAGTCAATTAATGTAGTTTGAATACTGGAATCATATTAATTGGTCCTCTTTAACAAATATTTCAAGATTTTTTTTATTTTTTAATGAAATAAACAAACTATATCGACAATATTAGTATCTGTACTCTTTAAAAATTTGGTACATCTTTAAAAATAACCTAGTATTCCATGGGTATATTGATAAATGAATTTAAAATTACAAGAACATGCATTTTCTACGGAAACTTGTAGAGATAGGTAAAAAATGGTATAATACAATTTGATAGACAATTAAATTTTGCATCTGATTCTTACAAAATATACAGGGTGTTCCATTTAAATTAAACAAGTTATTGGCGTTTAAAGCTAGTAATTATTTAAAATAAAATTATGGACACTCGGTATAAGGTAGTATAATTTTTATTATTGCAACACAATAACTGATCAATAAATAAACCTCAGTAAATATTTAGTATAAAAAACTTTGATACCCTTGGAGAAATGAAGCCTTAAAATTTTGACTGCAATTTCACAAAATTGAAAATATTTCAATAACGGTAAGGTTTTAAGTAATAATAAACCTTTATCAAATTTACGCCTATTTTAATCATAAAGGAAACTAGAAAATGTAATAATATACAGGGTGTTCCATTTAAAAAAAAAATACAACTTTGATATTTTTTATTTATTTGGGACACTCTGTCTCTTGTAAAAATATTTTTAAATTGTAGCTCTAATAGTCCTTCAACGAACCCAAAACTTACAATTTGTAAAAATCTAATCGTTTAGCTACAATATTCCGTGTCGTATGTGGTGAACAACCCTGTATTTAGCGAATTCTCGTATACAGGGTGTTTTATAAGAGTGTGAAATTTTGGTCAAGAATCTTTTACCGCAAATTTACAATTTTTAAAAAATCGAAATTTTTACGAAGTACGACTAATCTGTATTGAAATTAGAATAAACACTTTGATCGGTTTTTTATTTTTTTTTGTTTTAAGGAAAATACGACGTTTTTTCTAAAAATGTGCATTTTTAGTCATACGTATTGTCCTAAATGGTACAAAAAGCTTTGTACATTCTGTATATGCCAAAAAAGTATTGATATAGAGTATATCTAAGAGCAGATAACTAACACAACTTAAAAAAAACTTCAACATCAGAATAATATTTTTATTTATAAAATAAGTAGATAAATTATAATAAAATTTAAGTTTATTTAATATTAAATATATTTTTTGAACACCCTGTATACATCGGTCCAAATTTCTGTACAGCTAGTTTAAGATACAACGCTATATCAATATATTGTGTGCCTATGCAAAATGTACAATGCCTTTTGTACCATTTAGGACCAAATGTATGAGACTATTGTTTACAGCCCCGCAATTTTGCGGATCCGCGGGATTGATTGCTTTAATCCCGCAGGTTTGCGGGATTGAGATTTTGGTGCGGGATTGCATTCCCTAGTGCATAGGTATCTAAATCCAAAGGTATACAGGGTGAGTCTTAAATAAGTGCAAATATTTTTAGGGGTAGTATTTTTTGACCCCATAAACACAATTATGAGGTTTTTTTCACGAAAAAAAATTGAAAATTTGGAATTTTTTTTGAAAAAAAAAATGGAATTTTTTTTAGTTTTTATTTAAAAAACATAATTTCTTGATAATATGGCAATATATGTAGTAAATTAAATTTACAAGGAAGAAAACCCAGAGAAGATCCAGTGGTTCTCAAAATTTAAACAAAAAACATATTTTTTTTAATTTTCAAAGTAAAATAACTCAGTTATTTTGGACTTACTTGAAAAACGGTAAAGAGAAAATATGTTTCTTTTATCGAGATCTACCAGCCCTGAAAATATTTGCACTTATTTAAGACTCACCCTGTATATCTAAGTAAAAATTGAGTATACTGTAATTTGTATAACTTTGAAGGCATCACAACAGTGTAACGTAACTTTAACAGTGTTCGCGTTACATCGTCATTTGCATACAAATTAAAATCTTCTTTATGGACAAACAACAATTTTCTTAGTCTTTGTTTTCTGAAAACAGGAAAAAATCAACCATTCTGAATAATTGATGTATGTAGTTACCAACAAATATCATTTACTTTATATTGCCACGGACTGTTAGACTTTTTTTTAAAAATTGGCTAAAATATCTATAAAATTTATCAAAAATACCAGAAGTGACAGTAGTGATGTAAAATTAACAGTAATTTATAAATCGGTAATATTACGGTAACATTGGTAATTTATAAAAAAAACTGTTTTTTAAATAATATTAGTTTTTGGTTTGGTTTGGTTTGGTATTTCGATATTTCAAAACATTACAAAAAAAGACAAGAACGTTTTTTAAGCTAGTCAGACGCAGAGTGATCTATGTTATAGTACGTAATAGAATTAATCATGGTAAATCATCCTCAATCTTGTCATATGGTTCTTCTTTCTCTTTCGTTAATTGAGTCAAATCTATTTATTATTTTTTTCGAAATCGATATCTTCTTCCATTTCTTTCTCAGCAGCCTCTGCCATTCTTGGACGTTCATCTCCATTTAGTAAATTATAATTATGGACAACATTAGCGTAACTAGCAATAATTTATCCCGGGGTGGGCCTGGGGGGGAGCCAGGGGATGAGCCCAGGGGAGCCTAGAGCCTTTGTTTTCTTAAAAATGAAAAATAATTTTAAAAAACACAATTTTTGAATAAAACGTTTACATGAATTTCTCTCTAAAATTTCATAGACTTGGTTATCAAACCGTGTTCCCGTAGATTATTTAAATACCTACAAATTTAAAAAAAAATTAACACATTTTTTGAACACAACAAAATAATATTAACTAAACAAAACTAGAAAACGTCATTTTTACTGCATCACAAGCAAATAAAAATTAATACGTAGCCAAGAGTCATAATTCAGGATTTCTCTGGGGGGTGCCCAGCAGTAACTGGGGGGGAGGGGGCGGCACCCCCGGGCCCCCCTGTAGTTACGCCAATGATGGACAATATAATTAAGTTTTCCAGCCTTTTCCACGGTAAGTTTGTTTCTTCTTGGTCGATGGACAAATCCATAAGTACTAAAGGTTCTTTCGGTTGTGGCTGATGGTAAGTTTAAATTGTCTATAGCCAACATACTTGTTTTAGAGCTGGAGCAAATTCCTGTTTACCAGACAGGTCCAGACATAGATTTTTCTCTGAATAGGACGAATTCTTTAGCAAAAATATTACCTCTAGTTTTGTATTGTCAGTCAGTGCTTCCATAATGAGATCTATTTGTGAAAAATACTTTGGATGATGCCTTGCAGTGTGTGTGTCTTTAGACAAAAGCAGCCCCATCTTGTTTTCACCAAACAAAAAGGAAGAGTAGAGTGGGAAAAAGCAATATTTCCAATGTTACCGATCTTGCGGTAATGTTATTTCCAAAATTACCGGTAATATTTCTCTTTACATCACTAAGTGGTAGATAATTCAAAATTATAAATGTATTATTCCAAATGTGTTTGTGCATAGAGAAATAGACAAGTATCAACCTAATGCCGGGTCCAGACCAAGGCGACAAAAAGTAAACACGATTTTCAGACAAAAACAAGACAAACATGCGTAAAAAAATAGAGAATTCAGAATGAGATTCAAACTTGAGACAAATTGTCCACACCGCAAGGACAAAAGTACAACAAAGTCAAAAGCGTTGTTGCGAGTGAATTTTATTAACCATGTGTGATTTCACTGGTCTCCTCCTGTTGGCCAGCACATGACATCCACATTGCGCCGGCAACTTGTCGTAAATTATACGAACAAAACATAGACACTTTGATCTTTACCGACTCGAGACGGGATATTGAAAAGTCTCCGAATTTTGAAACCGAATGAAAACAAAAATGAGACAAAAATGTCGCAGAAATGTATTGGATTTGTCGCAATTTTGTCGTAAAACATGAATGTTTCTGTCTTGTCGTTGTTTTTTTCTGCTTGGGCTGGACCCGGCATAAGGTATCAACTAACAGCGCTTTCACATGCGACGGACCGTCCTTCGTGTTTTTTCAAGATAGCCATCGGACGAACTCCGTCGTACGGAGCATACGCGCCCATGTGAAATTGTTCATATAAACTCATGGTACTTGCTCGAAATTGCGGACGCTCGGCTCCATCTGAAAACGCTGTAATATAAATATAAAACAATTTGACATATTTCTTCTTAATTTGGATTATTTATAGATACATAAATAAAGTTTAATTTAGTATAATTTACCTTCTTATTGTAATATGGGTATTATAAAAAAACTCTACGTGTAGGAGTAAATGGCTCTTGGCCGATTTATTCAACAAAGTTTTAATCTTGACTAAAAAAGACTGTAAAAGGTATTAAAGCTCTTTTTCCACGGAAATAATAGGCTTATTTTTAACTCCCTCATTTTTTTCCGTAATGTTTTTCTCTCTCTTTTTCTGACTTGGTGGGAAAAAGTCGTTAAAGTATTGTTCTGATTGACCTATTTTTCTTTATTCAGAGAGGTTTTATTTCAGTTGCCGCAGTAAAAAAATAGTCCCTATAGCGTCGAGTGGCATTTTGAAAGTTTGCTACTCGATAAAGGAACTTTCTGCATAATTCTCCGTTATTTGTTGATCAAAAATTAACGTAACGAGAATGTTCTTCTTGAGGTACCTCTTCTCAGCGAAGATTGGCGATAACCACAGCGAATTGTTCTGACGACTGTTTGGTCATTCATTCCTGTCCAATCCCTTATGTTTCTTATCCACGATATCTGTCTTCTGCCTGGACCTCGCTTTCCTTCAATTTTACCTTTGATAATAATTTGTAGTAAATGGTAACTGTCGTTCCTGAGAGATTTAGTAATCACATTCACAGAGCTATAAATAAAATTCTATCAATAATAAATGTGTGCAATAGGAAGGGTGGTAACCATTTCGAACATGTAGATGTAAAGTATAAGAAACTGGTTTGTAGAAGTTGATTTATTTATAATAACTACCATTAATATTATGCATATTACTAAATCGTACACTGAGATTTCAAATTAACAATAAAAAAAAGTTAAAAATAATATCTTTAATTTGCTGACCTGGATATAATTTATTTGAATCTTTCAATTGGCTCGATTTCCTTATTCAATATTAATTAGCGCTGATCAATATTGCTGCGATGAATATAATCAGTAATCAGATTAAATAATTTAAAAAAACCAGAGTCGGACTTGAAATTATTTTAAATAATAATTAAATAGTCTTGTTGTTGTTAAGGTACCCAAAACAAAAAAAAGTATACAGTGTGGGATATCATAGTACTCAGGAGACAGAGTTCTTTCAAAAACTGAAATAAAAAATACCGGTCCGTATTTAAAAATACTAAGTTGGTCTCTGTATCTTACAAATTATCAGCTAATTTGAAAATCTAAAAATACTATCAGATAGCCCTAATAAAGTGGTTATGAGAATGTGCAATTAGTTTTTTGATTTTCTAAAAAGTAAGGGCAGGAAAAAATAAAATTGATTTTCAAAAAAATCAGTTTTTTCCAAAAAACTCAGCAATGCTTGAAATTTTTAAAGCTTTTTTGATGGAATTTTGGTGAACATCTCAAGGCGCAACTTTGCCCCAATTTAACCATCTTCGTATCTAGTACGGTTTCCGAGATACCAATGCTCGTACTTCGAATTTGTAGCACCCTGTATATTTATCCGTTGCGACAATGCTTTGAAATAAACTAAATCAAGCGAATCGCTCGCCGCTTGATACTTGTCATTCATCACTGCGCACGCAACTTACTAACGAGTACTTACAACAAGCGACGGGTGAAAAATCGTATTTTTAAATACGAGTGATATTTCGCTCGAGCGATCACTCGGTTATTGCAATCGCTTGCAACTGGAGTACTCGATTATTGAAATTAATCGGTTTTTCTCATCACTAGTTTTAATGAATTTGGCTATATTCGCTTGATCTTTTCTGATTATCCTTTTAAATATGGAATTGTTAAAAATAAGACATTTTTTCTACTTTCCCGAAAAAAGTTTTGCTCTTTCTGTGTTCGTCCAGCCTTAGTCATTGCAAATGTCACATTCTACGTATAATAGACTACCTAAGTAATAGTAATAGTTTTTCTTCGTGTAGGAACAAATTAAAGAAATCTATTTTAAAACTTCCGGGCGCTTTTTAAAATATGAATTATGGTTTTCGTAGCACAACAGCTCTATCCAGGTGTTCCATAAATTAAAACCGTAATTACTTTTGCATTTGCTATTTACCGGCGGATTTTAAACAGCTCGTTTGCATTTATGATTGCTAGGTAATTTAAGGCTAACTAAATAGGCACCGAAATAGATTGCATGCCGTAATTTGAGCGCTCAACTTTATTATATCGAATTTTTAAAAATCGTTGATTAAATATTCTTTTAATCTACAGTATGTCCCCGGATTGTCTTTGCAAAAGGAAAGACTTTTTATTATTGACATTTTTTGAGAAAAATGCATTCTTCGTAAAAAATTTGGCTTGTATACAATAATTATGGTCGAACTTTAGCTAAAGATATAGTAAAGATCGGAATTTAATGTTAATTTTATGTCTACGAATAATATACAGGTTGAATCTTAAATAAGTGCAAATATTTTCAGGGCTGGTAGATCTCGATAAAAGAAACATACACACATGGCCAAAATTATTGCATATATCGTTTATAAATATACGAAAAGGAATTTAAAGAATTTTTTTTTATACATTTTTTTGTTAAAATGGATATACGATAAACGATAAACATTGTTTACATGTTTATCGTTCAGACCCAATATTATTACAAATTCTTGCACATTTCGATTTGTGGTCTCTTGGGTTTCAGAAGAAATTTGACCATTGTTTTGGCTTTAAAATGCATAGAAACATTATTTCACAGTTTAATAGAGTCAGAATGTCTGTCTCAACAGGGCTACCGGCAAGTTGCAATAGCTGAAATTGTAGGAGTTAACCAAAGCGATGTTTCGCGAATATTAAAAAAATTCGGGGAGACAAACGAGGTTACAGACCGGCCTGGAAGAAGTAGAAAGAGAGTTACTACTGCTGTGCAAGACCGTCAAATATCCCTAATTGCACGACGCAATCCCCTGCTTTCTAGTACTGCTACTAAAAATGAGTTAGCTCGCCTTGAAGGAGTAAATGTTTCAAGAAAGACCATAGCAAGAAGACTCCATGACAGAGGATTACATTTAAGGAGGCCTCTTCGTGTTTCGAAGCTTAATTTACAGCACAAAATTACGCGACTACAATGAGCTGAGGAGATGAAAGCAAATGGACCTAATGGAATTTCGTTATGTTTAGTGATGAAACAAGAATAGGCCTAGTGTTAGACTCGCGACGAACTTTGGTCTGGAGAGCATCTGGAAGACGAGCACGCTTGAGTGCAGCTGAACCCCGTGTCCCGTTTCAAGGAGGAAGCATTATGGTATGGGCAGGTATAATGCACGGAGCTCGAATTCCTCTTGTTTTTATTGATGGCACAATGACAGGTGCCTTATATCTTAGAGACGTTTTAGAGCCTATTGTGCGTCCATTTCGAGGGGCAGTGAGGGATGAATTTGTTTACATGTACGATGATGCTCCTCCCCATCGCACCTTAGCGGTTCGCCAATTTTATAGAGAGGAAGAGGAAGAGGGTATAAGAAAACTGTGGTGGGGCCACCGATGTCTCCAGATATGAATGTGATCGAGCATGCTTGGGACATGCTAAAACGGCCATATTGCCAAAAGGATCCCCCCCCCCCGTACCTTAAATGAATTGAAAATTGCTGCGCGCGAAACATGGAAAGCCATTCCTCAACATCTTCTGGACAACTTAATTGAGAGCATGCCACGTCGTCTCACAGCTTGCATTGAGGCTCGAGGAGGCAATACAGACTATTAGTTGTGAGAAATAATTAAAATTGTTTTCAATATTTTCTGTTTAAAATGAAATTTGTTTTTGTTGATTTTCACTCATTATGAAATAAAATTATAATAACAGCCAAGTTGCACTTAGATTTTTAATTTTATATTAGTTAGTTGTGTAGTAAGCCAATATGTCCAAAAATATAAAAAGAATCATATTAGGTCCAAATTAAAATAAAAATATCGTTATACGCAATAATTTTGGCCATGTGTGTATTTGCTCTCTACCATTTTTCAAATAAATCTAAAATAGCCAAGTCATTTTACTTTGAAAACTTACCAAAAAAAAATTTTCCAACATTTTGAAACTACTAAATCCTTTCTGGATTTTTTTTCTTGTTAATTTACTATATTACCTATATTGTCATATTATCAACAAATTATGTTTTTTTTTAAATATAAACTAAAAAAAAATCAACAAATTCCAAATTTTCAGTTTTTTTTTCGCTACAAAAACCTCATAATCGTGTTTCTATGGAGTCGAAATATACTACCCCTAAAAATATTTGCACTTATTTAAGACTCACCCTGTATATCCGCACAAATAAGAATACTGATGTTATCGTATTAATAATAAACAGCGACATTTTAATTTTCAAAATGTATTACGGTGTTGACATTCAGAGTTTTGATATTGTCAAACTATCCTCGAAGGACGGACAAAAACTATTATTCGATGGCATCAGAATTTTAAATTAAGACTGTCTTCGTGTCGATTAGCTGTCTAAGGAGTTGGTTGCATGCCAGTTCCATGTTTAGTAAAGTCAAATCGATGTATTCGATATGCATCTACCTGTTGAACAATCCATATATTTTGTTTGGTAGCTTTATAATGAAGAAACACATTGATATGCCTGTCACACTATTATAGGAATATTAGGTTTGGTTTGGTTTGGTTGATACTAAATTGAATATTAGATCTACAGCATATACTTGTAGTTAATTTGTTGACACATGGTACAAAGTCGGATCTTTATATTTTTATTTTATTATATTTCAACATTTGTCAATCTACTTACCCATATCTGCTCATTATGAAGAAGTTGCTTATTATTGCCCTAGTAATGTGTGTTAATTGCACCAGAAGTGGTACTTACAGAAAAATCTGGTGTCAAAAAGTTCCAAAAAATCAGTTTGAAACGTCACAATAAAATTAAATCACTGAAAATTTGAAATTCAGTTGGTATCTTTACTGAATCCCTGAAAAAAATTTCTTATAATTCATTTGCACTCCCATCTCTAGTATTACGAGATCAATGTATTACCTGAAGTATTAGAAATATGAAATATATACAGGGAATGATGTAGTAAAAGCGTCTCCCACTTGTTGGCAAGTACTGCGATGTTTCTCAAACAGGTGCGACTATACATCCGTATGCTAGAGATGTATAAAATATATCGACATGTTTTCATCTACATATCGATATATTTTAAGATGCATATAGATAGCTCTACTGAAAAAATTACGAGTCTATGCTCTACTTGACTATCGACTTATTGAGGACTTTCCACTGCTCATTCAAACTAGTTGGAGGACCGAATGAGATAGGAGCCTGAGACTAGCCCTAAGAGTCTATTTAGATACTCGTTATATAGCTGATGACTGCGATTTAGAACCCGCAAACAAATTAAGCTTGATTTTCAAGCGTCCGTTATCCGTTGATACGACGTTCCGACGGCGCTCTGATTGGTCATAGCGTTTTCGCGCCATTTTACATCCGTAAATGTTTTACTCCAGCCCGTCAACGACGAAAGATCGTACGATAACGGACGTTTTGTCACTTTTTTGACAAATTTACTCTAACCTTAATAAAAATATAATAGTACAAGAGCTAGCACTGTCGGGAAAACAAGAATTTTAAGAAAGCTGGTTCTTTAATATATCTTTTGCTATGCTCTACTGTGCGCTCTGGACCAAAATGCAGGCCGTCTGGCTGCCGGTAGACTACTGCGGTTCACTACTGCGCATCACATTTGTCCAGGGTACCCCATTTTCGTGTGTTTTATGGGATTTCTTGTTTATGAGTAGAGATTCAATGATGCGATTTTTTCATTACTTTACTACTTTTTTATGAAACTAAATATGTTTGTCTTATACCGCAACCGCACATGCGGTATTTAGCGAACTCCGAGCGCTTGTCAACTACCGAGCGCTCGTGATCGGACTTCGCCTTTCCATCCACACATGCGGGCATCGGCGAGCTCTGATAGCAATAACAATAACAACATAGAGACGAGCGCTCGTTCTCGTCGCCGATCGAGTCGCCGAACTCCGACTTCTCCATCCACACACATATGAAATCGGCAAAGCCCCGATCGGAGATCACCAAATGCCGCATGTGCGGTTGCGGCATTAGCCCCCTTAGTTCCTGAAATACAGGGCAAATTTGTGATGCGCAGTAGTGAACAGATGTTGAAGACATATATGCGCAGTAGTGAATGTAACGTCTTCCGGCAGTCAGACGGTCCACACTCAGGAGAGCAAAGCAGAAGATATATTAAAGAACCAAAACTTTGCTAGCTCTTAGACTCTAAGTAAAACAGCGATATCGTTATGGAAATGAAAATATAAAATTGCACCAATCACAAGCAAATCTTAAAAACAGTTTACAGTCATGAAAATGCAATAAATTTAAAAACTGCGTAATTTTCTAACCAATCGAAGGCTTTAAATTCAACCAATAAAATTAATATTCTATTATCGTATCGTCGGACAACGGATGCATGAAAATCAAACTTTAACTCCTATCCAGATTAGCCCTGACAGCAAAAGAGGGACGTTAATTTAAAATACTTTTTGAAATATCGATACTGAAAATATCGACGTTTTTTTTTTTAATAATAACCATCCCTAACTTCTGCGATTGTGAAACAAAGATCCAAGTTAATCCGATGGGACCCGGCTGGTGATCAGAGGGTAAAGGTGGGAGGGGATATATCCCCGGGGGGCAATTAATCATCCTGGCATCGCATTTAAGGAAGTATGGGAGCGGCCGCGTATGGCGAGTTGTAGGTGTGGATATTTGTACGCGTGTGTGTGTATAACGAAGCCTTGTTTATCTTTTACTATCATTTGCTTAATTATTTGGACGAGCGGCGGTATCGTTTCAGTACGTTTTTTTCTCCGTTTTGGTCATTTAATTAATTTCTAACATACAGGGTGGTCTTAGTTTAATAATAGATATAAAATAAATGAGGTAGAGGTATAGAGATATTCAGGGTCACCCAGACTTCCGAAAAAACTCTTTATTAGGTTATTGGTTTGTGATTTTCATTTCAATTTTTTATACAGGGTGGTCCGAACTGTATTACGGAAACTTTGGCCAGTATATTCTGCAGATAAAAATAAGTAAAAAAGTTCGTATAAATGTGTGTCCTGAAATGCTTAGTTTTGGAGATACAGGGTGTAGAAGTTTCATTTTTATTTCGATTTTTTTCAAATAATTTCTGAAGTAACGTCAATATTTAGATGATAATAGGTGTCTGTCCCCCCTAACTTCTGTCCTAACCAGATTAGCCTTGGCAACAAAAAAAAGGAAATACTTTACTTTTTTCTCTTCCTGTGAAGGTACTTTTCGGAAATTAATATTAAACTGAAATTTTCCGTAGAAGTTTTCCATTTTCCGTTGCAAAAGGTCAAAGAGCAAAAAAAAAGAGATTCTGTAAAAGCAATTTATACACAGTTTCAGACTTTTTGCTCTGAAAATAAAATAAGAAAGCAACGGGTGCATTTTGGCGGCTGTCATGTCGGAGCTAACGGCTCCGGATTTTCCGACGAATTTTCCAATCTAGAATGTAAAAGCGCCCCGACCTTTATGTTTCTGATTTCCCAGCTTGATAACCCCGTTACTGGAAACTAGAAGCCCGTGTAAAGAAAATAAGTCCGGAATAAACGGAACAATAAGCAATTTTCTCGTATACGTGTTAAGGAAAATAGAAAAGCGATTTATTTTCTAAAAAATATCTTAAACGCGGTTCAGAGATTGATTTCAATAAGATACTGTACAGGGTGAGTCTTAAATAAGTGCAAATATTTTTAGAAATGGTATATTTCGATTAGCGATGAGCACAAAAAGCAAGACCAGGGCTAGCGTTTGATCTGCAAGATGTGCTGCAAGACCAAGCCGAGACCACAGAATATCTAGCTACGCAACAGAAAAATACTCGAAATGAAAGAGCTAAAATTGCACAAATAAAATACTAGATGGCGCGACAATATCGTAAGCAGATATAATTGGAAATTTTGAACTTTCGGTTTTGGATCGACGACACGTCGACGGCCTTGAAGCTCGGCTAAATATGCACAGTTGCCAGATTCAAAAAGACTTTAATTGACATCCCATTCTTTTTCTGGTGTATAATAGTTTATTTCTATTCTTTTTTTTCTTGTCAGACACACTTATATCTGCTTATATTAATTATTGGTTTGGCTTTTAAAATAGTTTTAAGTATATTATTACAAAGCATATACTCACAAAATACATTTTTAATATACACTACCTTATATTGTTAACTAAGAAAATACCTTTAATTACCTTTAAAATTAATAATATACAGGGCGATTGATAGTGATATTTATAAATGCTGGAACGTTAGTAATAGAATATAAGTTTAATAATAATGAAAATAATTTATTAAATGCAGTACAAAAAATGTTAATTGACTAAAAAAATACTATAATAACAAATTTCTTCTGCTTGCCACATTATTTATATAGACCTAGGTAGATTTTAAAAAGTGGCACAGGTACAATTAATAATATCATAACCGGCATAAAAGTTGCTGCCACGACATCGTACAATAAATTAAAATTCGTAAAATAAATTAAAATTATTAATTAAACAAATCTTTATAAAGAAACGCAAGTATACCAAATTTGGGCCCAATCGAAATCCAGGAAATCATATCATAATATTGTACTATATTATGGTACCACTCGATATGCTTCATGGTACCATAATATTGCAATGTCATCAAACATACGCAAGTATATATCAAATACGAGCCCAATCGAATGGCAGGAAGTGGTATCATAATGTAGTACTATAGAAGATACCACTTTATATGCTCCATGGTACCATAATATTACATTGTCACCGAAGATACGTAGTATACCAAGTTTAAGCCCCATTACTCGCGGCATTACCTACCAACTTTTTATTGACATATTTTAGTATGGGCGGCTATACGTGCCTCCCGGCGCCAATTTTTAGTATTGAATTTGCTAATTAAAAAATATAAGCTACAAAATGAAAAAGAAAAACATGCTAAAGAAGAAAAAATAAAGCTGCTTATAAGTATAATCGATACAAACTGGACGCTGGCCATTCTCGTGCCGTTAATACCAAAGTTCGTTGTATAAATTTACAGCCGTACCGGCTTAGTTTTTCCAAGCCGGGAAAAATCGGGAAAGCGCAGCGACCTTTAAGTTCACAGATTTTCCAGACCGATAATGATATGGAAAAAGGAAAAAAGGATTCAATTTTACTGGAGAAATTCAGCCATCCAGTAATAGTATTTTTATTTTTCAATATCAAAATTTGTTTAAAAGTTATAGACAATAAAGATTAAAGCGCGATATGGAGTATAGCGTGTATACTATATCAATTTTCATTTGTCTTGGTACAAAGACTGACAGGACAGTAGCAAATGATCGAAGTATATTTTGAAGTTCAAGGTCGTAAAGCGCAGTGGCCTTTACACTTGTCTCTTTTCTAGCTCAGTGACATGGAAACCTAAGAACAAATTTGAATTTTACACACTTTAGCTACAATACATCCAAAAGACGACCTGGCCTGGCAGACATTAAAAATGAGAATAGCTTGGACAGTTAGGTACTATAGCGGGTGCGTCTCAAAAGTGGCTCACCCCTAGAACTTTTATTTTTTCAGATAAAAAACGACATTTTGTATGTTAGTATATGATATAAATTAGGATTGACTTCCTGTTTCTTCCTGTTCACTACAACACGGAAAGATGGAAGTGGTATAGGTAGTATAAATCTACAAATGTAGAACTTTTGCTACATCAGCGCCATCTTAATTGTTAGGTATAGATCCCCGGTTTGTGTATTTATATTTTTACCAAATTATTGACATTATTTTGATATTTTTTTTGGGTATATTGTGTAATAGGGGATGAAATGCCGATGAAACAATTTATTGCTGACAGATCTATGAAATTAACAACCCTGTCCAAAGTTATAAACTGTATGTTTGGAATGGATAACGAGGAAATATTGATTTTGTGGGTCAACCGGACCACAAAATTAATGATTTGCAAATGTCGGAACAAGACGATAATTAATAGTTTACTGACTTACGCCTCACATCCCTTTATCGGAAGTTTGTTTTGTGGAAATTGTGGAATTAATCATGGGATATCTGGCAATTTTTTTATAGTAGGGAATTAAGTCATTTGTCATTTTGTGTGCTTAGATAATGGAGACGTATATTGCAAGTTGTCCTACAAGGAATCAGATAATATTAAGTAGGTATATTAGTTTATACAATAGTTTGGAATATATTTTTGGATTAGCTAAAGGATTCCACTTGTTTTTATTTTAGTGTTCTTTATCTTGTGTTATATCTTAAGTTTTAGCACAGAATATCTAGCTACGCAACAGAAGCCTCGTTACACGTATAAAATTGTAGGTATCAAAAGGAGACAGGCTTTTAAAGCCTGTCTCCAAATGAGATATTTTGATGCGGTAGTTTCGCTAGTACATAGTAGAGGGCGATAAATTTAAGAGAAAACAGTTTTCTACAAACGAAATTTAAAAGAATTTTATGCAGCGTTGCCATTGTGTAATTCATATTGTAATACTTCCTACCTGTTTAAATGATGTAAGTAGCAAATTTGAAAGCCTACCTTCAAATTTGCTACTTACATCATTTAAACATATTAAAATAGATCAGAGCTCTTTTTTCAAACGTTTAGGTATTTAACTTGCCATGTTAGTTGGAGTTAAATCTTACGAGCTGAATTATATATATATAATCACTTTGTGACGTCTGATTGTAATTGAACTTCCCGGCGTTTGATTGGACTTATACGTGGTATAGTATTTATATTCGGTGACATTGTAATATGATGGTACTATGATGCATATAAACTGGTACCTTAATATAGTACCTTATTACGCTTTCTGACGTTCGATTGGGCTCATATTTGATTATACTTGCGTATTTTTGATGACATTACAATATTATGGTACCATGAAGTACATCAAGAGGTACCATAATATAGTAGTACCTTATTACGATACCATTTCCTGGCGTTCGATTGGTCTTAAACTTTGTATACTACGTGTGTTCGGTGACATTGTAATATGATGGTACTTTGATGCATATAAAGTGGTACTTTCTATAGTACCATATTGTGATACCACTTCCTGACGTTCGATTGGGCTCATATTTGATTATACCTGCGTATTTTTTATGACATTGCAATATTATGGTACCATGAAGCATATCAAGGGGTACCATAATGTAGTACCATATTACGATACCATTTCCTGGCGTTCGATTGGGCTTAAACTTGGTATACTACGTATCTTCGATGACATTGTAATATGATGGTACTATGATGCATATAAAGTGGTACCAACTTATACTACCATATTACGATACCATTTCCTGGCGTTCGATTGTGCTTAGATTTGGTATACTACGGATCGAATTTTCATTCGTGAGCGAATGGTCAGTGGTTCAAATCTCACGCCGGACCAAAACTTTTTTATATATTTTTTTGCTTATAGCGTGATTTGATTGCATTGGTTTCACTCTTTTTGGTTGGATTAGTTTAGTTATTTGGCGGGTTGGTTAGCGTGGTTAATTGGAGGGTGTTAAATCATTGGTTACAATAAAACGCGAAATAAATCTCTGTGCATGTGCGGAAGCTCGGAAGCGAAAGTAGAATTGGTTTCTCTAGACACAAGTGTGTGCGGAGGCTCTTTTTGAAGTAAATAATCAAAAATATCAGGAAATCGTTTAAAAATCGAAGCGCGTCGCCTCTCCAAAAAGAAATCTTCATAAACATTTATAATTTTTTTCATTTATAATTTTTGCAATTTTCGTTTCGTTGTTTTGCTTTCGATCAAAATTTTTCTTTTATTCGGCCATTTATTCTCGGACAATCTTTTGCATACCCGATACAGCTATGTGCAGAGTCTAGCTCATTCTAACAATGGGTTTTGGCAAAAAAGTAGACTCGTAGAAAAGAGAGCTGCTGCCATGATAGAAGTTTAATTTTGTCCCAAGCAACCGTCAGAAAATAATTAGGTAGAATGGTGTGATTTTCTCTCGCATGCATTTTCATAACTTAAAACAAAAGGACCTATCTCATATTCCATCTTTCTTGTAGTATAACAATTGGTATAACAATAATTGATATAACAAAGAGCCCTATCTCAACATACGTCTCTTCGTCATAACGAAGAACTGTAGTATTTAAGATGGGGCAAATTTTTAAACTAATATAAAATGAAAAAGGTACAATCGAGGGGTGTCTCACTACTGGAATTACATGTACATTTTCTTTGCAGTCGCTGGCAGTCATTGGCAGTCTTACGGCAGTCACCTATAATAATTACATGGCAGTCATAGGCAGTCTTCTTGGATGTGATTGGCAGTCGCTTGGTAGAAAGATGATATTTTGGCCGTACATGTACATTTTTTACCCAAGTGAGACACCCCTCGGGTACAATATAGAGATGCGCAAATTCGCTATGTTAAAATATGACCCATTGGGCATGTCATGACGTTGATATCTCAAAATCGCCAAAAATCGAGATACGCCTTTTCGTCATAAAGCCGACGATATGATACAATAATTGTTGTATTAACTTAGTTATTATTCTTCCCCAACTCAGTTTACAATATTGCCTAGAATGCCTAGTAACAGCAAATTGTGTCAGAAAAATAGAGTCAGTACTTCCACAATATGTAATAATGATTTTCATTTAAATTTCAACGAGTACAGTCAGAATATTCTCTAACACAAATAATTGTGAGAATTACCACCACACCTGTTCGCTATTTTCGTACAAAATCAAGCATATTTAACTATTTTGGAGTTCTTGTATCCCCCAATAATATATGGTCTTGAGACAAGAGTATACTCTTGATTCAAGAGAATATTTTTATCGTGTACGCATTGGACGGAAATCGCAAAAAAAATAACCGGCCAGACATGCAACAGATAGTATCGCCGTTTCTGCGACAAATTATACAACGAGAGTTTATTTTCGATGCGAGGGAAGTAAGAAAAGACGGCAGGAATGCGGCATGGACTAAAAATAACAAAATTCGAAGCGGACAAGCGGAAACCTAATTAACATCTTATTATTACTTAATTCCTATTTTTCACGTCAAGCGTTTTTTTACATATTTCGTGATTTTAATTTTGCATCAGATTGAAAAGAAAAAATAGATATGCGGTATAACGCCTTGTAGTGAAATTGTGATGTTATTTATGTTGACTATTTTTATTTTGTAGTGCGTGCATGCGAAACATTTTTGGGGAACGACGTTTCGTTTACATCTTCATCAGGGGGGACTCAGGATTTGATATTGAAGAAAAATGTGAGTTGATTTCGGCATAATTGGGGACGGGGGACGGGCTACAGAATGACGCCCTCGACGTTTCGAAACGATGCCTCTAAATGGACGAAATCATCAGGATTTTTCTTAATTATGGGCCGATGGAACCAAACTCAGCAACTGTCGATATCAGACTGATATCCCATCTCACATTATCCATCGTTACCGACAGACGGTCATTTTAATGCAAATTTTGTAAAAGTGAATAAAATTACTTATTAATTTTTATTTATTACTTTTTCAAACTACACTTTTTCAAACATGTCCTTCAAATCTTTTAATTTAATAGCGTTTAGTAAGAAGTTAGTAAAAGTAGAATTTTTTTTCTAATTTCCACCAACGCGCTTTCTATTGTTCAATAGACTTACTTTTACTGACAGCTTTTAGTAAATGTTACTCTCTCTAGCGACTGCTTACATTTACTAGCAAGTTGCCAAACTTTTTTAAAATGCAACATTCACTGGTCCAATACATAATTATTAGCAGTTTCTAGTGATTATTAATATTTACTGGATCTTCAACTTTCACTCTAACATATACATATACCGGGTGCGTCTCAAAAGCGGCTCACCCCTATAACAAAACGATATTTGGTATGATAGTACATATATGACATAAGTTAGGATTGATTGACGTATTCAGTTGTTTTTTTTTGACATATCATATGTGAACTTTTGACAATTTCTCATATGGTTTATTTAAAATTGTATCATGCGGTTCGTAACGAGATTTTGACTCGAAATATCAGGCGTGTGGTACCAAATTATTCGTAAAAAATGATTTTTCCAAATATGTTAATGAGCCACCCTCGTTCCATTTGAAAAAATTGAGATTTGATTAAAAATACGATTTGGGCGTCTTTTAATCTGTCAGGACAAGACACTGTAGCGTTTTTTTTACAACTACCTCTGCGAACGGCAGCTTTTCATCGGAGAACAGTCTGGTATGGTATTTCATCTGGTGGATAAGGTATTTCACTAGAGAGAAAACTAATCAATAACAATAAACAAAAAAATATAGATATTGGGCGCCAGGCAGAGAAAGAAAACACAGTTGTATATTACTTGAAACTGATGGCTATATTTATTCATGATGAATTCTGATGGTAAATAGCATTGCACAATTTTAATAATTATTATAGTGGTTAAATACTATTCCAAGGCGTAGTGTAATGAAACCTAAGATCTAAATCATATTGTAACTACTAAATTGACATAAATGTTCTTAATAATCTAACCACTAAATATAGTCTGTACGATATTATTTAAAATGTACGTTATTGTTTAAGACTGAAAATCAACTGAAAATCTGAACCTAAATCTACACTTAGCTGTTCTTGAGGCAATCCTGTCTCAAAGAGTAGCATCGTGAGGTGGGCTCATATCTCTGTACTCGGCCATCCAATACAACAAAAGGGGCCAGAATGAGGACACGATGAATTGATACAGCCGTAACTACTAACTGGCTTATAGATGGGAACGAAGCAGCATGGGGCTCAAGCTACATCCACGCTGGGGCACTTTATATGTAAGATAAATCACTCCTACTGGGGACACTCGTCCACGGGACATCCGTCCATAAGATAATGGTACAAGGGAACACTACCCGTACCTTGGAACACTACTAGGACCTTGGATAATGCATGCACCTTGGAAATAGTCCGTACCTTGGACCCTAAAAATATGAAACTCTTGTTCAAAACCAAACAAGGTCTAATAAACAAAATGAACCTACCTCGAATTACTTCCGAGGGCTCAATAATAAACAAAGAAACTGTCCTTTCTTCCATGTAACATTCAGGAGGACAAAAGCAAAAGAACACCAATGTGCCAACAAAATACAAATACGAGTTAAGGTGGGTCAATCCAAAACTCTATCCTAAAAATATTCAATAATAATAACGAATCTAATAAAGAAAATATCTCATCTTTACCTGTTGCTTCGAAATGGCAGCTGATTCAGATTATACAGCAAGATTTAAATAATCACCATTTCTAAAAGCCGGGATTTGCAAAAGTGAGGTTAAGCGCGGAGAGTTGACAGAAGCGGAGTTGACAGCGCGCGCCTCCACAGAACAGTGAAACGATAGCAGGGTTGGCGACTAGGGAACGTAAAAATTATGCCAAGCGTGCTAAATAAATTATCAGGCCTGAACGATACGGAATCCGATGACGATACGCCAGACATCATATAAATCATATATAAAAAATACATGTAACGAACTAAAAACGTTACAACACTAAAAACATTAGACAATCAAATCATGACAGAGACAACCATGGCACTGTAGATTAAAAAAATTTAAAATACGATTTTTTTTAAGCAAAAATGTAAAAAGTTGTCATATGATATGTCACTCTATTCAGAGTGTCATTTTCTATCAAATAAGGTAAAAAAATACCGAAAGTGCCATTTAAAAATCAAAAGTTATATTTCCGTTATTAAATTTAATTTTCTGTTGCAGGAGCAAGCGTTAGACGCTAAAAATCAAGCTCAAAGCCCCGAGGACACCGAGGATCTGTCCCCTCTTCCCTCACAAGCCCAGGGCCCTGTCAGACGAAGAGGTGGCATTTCGGCAGAACCTGTCACCGAAGAAGATGCCACGAGCTATGTTAAAAAGGTAAGATAATGTATAAAATCTGTTCAGGAGAGATTATTCGAGGCAGATTTCGACAGACGACATCGAAAAAATGACAGAAAATTTAATTTACCTGTCAATTAAAATGACAGAGAATTATCAGTGGTTGGACAGACTTTGCTAAAACGTTCTCTGTTGAAATTCGTCAGCCATATTAAAAGTCCTATCCGTATCCGTCTTTATCGTTGAGTATCCGTCTGATTTACTGGTGTTATTTTACCAAGAAATTTAAAACTCCCCGTAGATTTACGTAGGCATATTTATATATCGTGATAATAACGACAGTTTAGTATAATTATTTTACAATATGTATTTTATGATTCGCCTTTCTACCTAAGCTGTCAGCGAAAATATTCAACTTTTTCAAAGTTTATGTCAATATTCTTCAGTAAGTTACCAATATGGAAATATCACCTTAACCTAGTTGTCTCTATACCACTTAGTACAGCTTATCATTTACATACCATTACCACAGATTTATCAGTAAGACAGAGAAACTAAATAAAACAAGGGTGTATTCGGTTCCTTTAAATATCTTATTTAAATGGACCGAATACAAAGCGCATGCGTATGATGAATCGCCACTCGCTATCATTGATCGCTACAAAAAGTCTGTACCACAGATTAGGTATTTTAGTTGGAAATACATTTTTTAAAAAGGCAACAATGCATTCGAGAAGAAAAACGGAGTCTGATAATGGTATAGTCCTATTAAAGGTTCGAGGTCACGGCAGCTTTTATCAGCAAGATGAAATAAGTCAATAAGTGCCACATCTGTAAGTTAATCTATGCCATTGCATTGCCACTATATGAGGTAATCTGGTTTACTGGTACATGTGGTTTAACCCTAGATCACATGATACAAAGAATACAAGGTATGATATTGCGCAGGTTGGTCACTACGTCTCAGGTGATAAACGGCACCATTGGTCGGCAAGCTCTGCGCACACAAACAGATTGTGTCATCTGTGAAATTTGATTGTGTCAAAATGTGAAAATAATTTTTCGAATGTCATGCTCGATGTCAAAACATAACTTTTAGGGTTATGTCCTAATTCTGCCCTATTTTAGGTCTTTTTTTATTAGTGGCAATTGAACAATATGGATATTTTTTTGTATGGCGCATGACGTCACAGGTGGTATGCGCAAACTTAACGAAATTGGAGCCGCTATCGATCATACCTTGTTTTCTTTGTACCATGCCTAGATCATATATAGTTACGTGGATAAATCAACGCCATAAGTTTAGCATTAAAAAATATGTCTCCAACATCACGACATGCCATTTTCAAACCTTTATTGCACTTATGAAACGTTCAATAGGTTTGTCTTTCTCGAGGACCTGTCTTTACACATGCGCATTAAAAGTGGCACGTATTTCCAAAATAATCACAATTTTATCCGGTTTAGAAAGTACAAATTATACATTGTTATGGAAACCAACTTTACATTGTCATAATAGCTTTGTTCGGGTTCTTGTTATTACCGATTCTGAACCGTCCTAGAACTCTGCAGCGCATGCGCAAATGAAATAATGTCTTCACATTTCCTTCTGCGCATACGCATCACAGTTCTAGGACGGTTCAGAATCGGTAATAGGAGAAACCCGAAGTAAGCTAATGTTATTTCCATTGTGTAAGATCTAGGAGTTTAACGTCAGAAGGCGTACGAGCTGAAATAGTAACACAATTAACAATTAACTTTTTCACTACCCCGGACTAAATAAATACATAACGAACTTCTTGCCAATGGAGTGTGGAAAAGTAAAACTTCAACAAAGTATTTCTAGTTCTACCTAATTCCTTGGGAGAGAGTAGGAAAAAATTATTGCATATTATGAGCTGGCAAGATCAAAAATTTACGTTTAAATGAAGATGAAAATGCAATTTAGGATGGATCGTTTAGTAAAAGAGACACGACGCAGACTTTTTTTACTTTTTACTAATGTCTCGTACAAGATTAATCGACTCTGTGTTTCTTAACGTTGTCACGATAGGCACGTGACCTGTGTGGTAATCGCCGTAGAATTCAAATAAATGTTACAGTAATAAAAAATAATGTCTTTTGTCCTGAAGGCTAATGGAATATTAAATAAGTTGTCTTTTAAATGAGTGCATCGATATTTATTTTTGATGTACCTACACTAGGGTTTAGAGCCGGAAAATTCCTGTCTCGAAAGTAACGGGTATTCCCGGTTCTTTTCAGCCATTAAGAACCAGGATTCGAAATTAGTTCCCGGTACTTTTGGGACTTGGTAACAATAATTAAAAAATGCGATATTCGAAGAGCAAAGATGATCTTAGCTCGCCTGTTGTTAAGATTGAAATGGCCCTTTTTGGGAGAGGAGGAGATTGTGGGCATTGTTTGACTAAAGTATATGACCATCTTTTAATACTTTCGCCAACTAGCGTCGAACTTGAGAGAGTGTTAGGCCAGGAGACAGTCAATTTTTTTTGTACTTCCCAGTGGGTGAATATATAAAAGTAACAGTCTGACGTCTGACACATAAATAGTCCCATTGAGGAAGTCAGTCTGGCTGAATTTTTTTTTTAATCCTTTGTTGGTCGAATCCAGTTGACGGAAGATTTCTTCTAGTGTTGCTGTAAACAGCTTTGGGGATATCGCATCTCCCTGTCGTACTCCTTTCCCAGTGGAGAACTCTGGGGTTGTTTTTTATATAATTACTCTTGCTTTGGCTTGTTTGTATATATTGGCGAGAGTTTCTAGGCCTGTCAATACCTCGTTTCGCTAGGGCTTCTATTATTGCCTTAGGATATATCGAGTCGAAAACCTTCTCAAAGTCTATAAAGGCTATGAATAGTGGAAGTTCGTGTTCTTTTGTTCGGCTGATAGTTTCTCTTAGTGTAAGTTCACACCGAGAGCTATGCGATGCGATGCTGCGCGTTGCGACGCGTCGCGTTTATTTTAAACTCATAATCTTTAGTGAGGGTGTTCAAAAAACGCGCGAGTTTGCGCGATGCTTCGCGATGCTATGCAATATCGCGCGTCGCGTCGGTTTGATTTTCAAACATGTTTGTTTTTAATCGCCAGCGTCTTTAGATCGCTCAAGATGCAGGAGTCACTGTACGAAGCCACGATGGCCCATTTACGTTATCAAAATAATATTACGGTGCAACCTCAACAGATTCAAATAAACGAAGCTGTTGGAACACCATTGGTTTCGTCTTCTTATTCTTCAGACACAAACCACTCTTATACAAATATGTAAATGATGTAATAAACTAAGTAAACAGCATACTAATTAGCATCAACCTCCAATTTATTAGTCGCCTTTCCAGTAATAGCGCTACATCATTTTCAATATACCTAAACGTCTCTAATGACATTCGGAAATACTGTAGAAATTTATCAGGGTAAATGGTTAATTCGGGAAACAAATGATGAAATTCTCCGTATATCACCCGATCTCGATTAATTTCATGTATCCATAGCCTTTTTTTGTTAATCTTTAAAAAAACGCATCTTAAAAGCGAATTCTCTAATAATGTCAAGTTTGTAGCATCCATGGTGCTTGTTGCACATCAAACTACTAACTAAATCGTTTTCCATTGCCTTCTGTTTGAACACGATGAAAATATAGCAAGCGATAAAGGCATAGCATTGCATAGCATAGCATCGCCCAACGCTTAATCGCTTTCTGTGTGAACGTACACTTAGTGTATGTATGTGATCAATCGTGCTGAAGCCACTTCTAAATTATAAATATTATAAAAATATAAGTTCATCTATTTATTATTATATAAATCGAGTAAAATATTAGTTTTTTTTTACTTCATACCCACAGACATATAAAGGAGCGTTATATCCAGTATGGATTTATTTGTAAATCTCTCTCTCTCTTCAGTCCTGACCCCCATTAGGGAGTGTAGTGGTCAGCGTAACATCATGGATGATTTTTATCCATGCGCCTCTGTCTTTTGTCATCTCGATGACATCGTCCATTGACTTGCTACAGCTAGTCGTGATCTGGTCTATCCATCGAGTTGGAGAGCGGCCACGTGGTCTATGTCCCTCCACCTTGCCTTAAATTATGAGTCTTTCCATATTGTCCGGACTTTTCCTCATTATATGTCCAAAATATTTTAGTTGTTTTAGTCGGATTTTACAGGAAAGCCTGTGTTAGTAATATTAAGTTCATTTATAATGGAAACGTTTGTACGGCGTTCAGTCCATGGGATACGGAGCATACGTCTATAACAATACATGTCGGTAGCATCGATCTTCTTACGTTCCGCCTGCCAGAGAGTCCACGATTCGCAGCCATACGTCAATATTGGGAGTACCAAACAGTTGACTAGCCGGTTTTTGGTGGCTCTTGAAATCTGGTGGTCTTTCCAGATCTTGGTCAGTCTCCCAACAGCTACCTTTGCCATGTTGCACCTACGCTTCACCTCTTCTTCCGATGTGCCTGTATTTGTCAATAGTGATCCCAGGTATACGTATGACTTAACGACTTCAAAGCGGTCGATATGACTTATATTTGGATGGTTGTTATGTTGCCTATCAACTATCATGATTTTGGTTTTTTGCGTATTTAGTTCCAGACCGAGCCGATTGCTTTGTTGGTTATTTAGACTGTGTCCCTCGATTTCTTTGCAAATATCAGAGTAAAATTGTTGTTTGTCTCTTCTTGCTCCTTGCTTTATTGCCTTATTCAGGTATTTTAGTTCTTCTTTCTCTTCTTCTGTATGTATTCCTTTCCCGTGGAGAAGTCTTCTGTCTTCGATGACCTGGAATGTCTCGTTCGATAACCAGTGTTTTCGTTTTATCGGTTGATCTTCTTTTTCTGACCCTGTTGCAGTTGTTGTGCATTTTTTGAAAGCTTCCCATATTTCTTGGGCTGTTGTATTTTCTGTTGAGGTAGTCAGGAAAGCCTGGGTTCCTTGAAGGATTTCTTCGCTGTTTCTTTTTATTAATGTTGTTGGTGTTATGTGGTTGAAGGGTGTTTTGAGTTTGAGTTTTATTTTGGCAAATAGTAGCTGATGGTCTGATCCACATATTGCCCCAGGTAACGTACGTGCTGTTTGAATGGAGGATTTCCAGCGGGTGTTGGTCAATATGTAGTCTATTTGATTCCGTGTTCTGTCTCCAGGGCTTCTCCAAGTATAAAGTCTGCGAATGTGGTGTTTAAAGCTAGTGTTCATTATAGAATAGCTGTTATTGATGGCAAATTCGATTAAACGGTCTCCTCTTTCATTCCTTTCTCCCAAGCTGTATTTTCCAAGGATATTTTTTAGATCATCATTCATTTTGTTGTTCCCAACTTTTGCGTTAAAGTTGCCGCAAATTAATGTCAGGTCTTTGTTTGGTATATTCCTGATGGTAAGTTCTAATTTATTGTAGAATTCTTCGATTTCATTGTCCTCTGCCGTTGCTGTCGGTGCATATATTTGAATGATGTTGAATTTATGAGGTTTGCCGTCTAGTCTAAGGAGAACTATTCTGTCGTTTACAGCTCTAAATTCTATGACGGATTTATGGATTCTGGCTGATATCAGAATGGCTACGCCTGTGAATGTTTGTTTGTCATTGCCAGAGAAAGAAACATAATTTCCATTAGAGGTTTTGAAGTAGCCCTCCCCTAGCCAGTGTGTTTCCGCCAGTGCCGCAATTTCGATTCTGTACCTTGACAAATCGCTTTCGATGATTGCTAGTTTACTCGTTATTGTCTTCAAGCCCCGCACATTCCACGTACCAATGTTTACGGTGTTTCTCATCTGGAGTTTCTGATGACCAGTAGCTAATTTTCCACACCATGCCTGATCATTCACAATCATATGGCCGGTAGCTGACTTTTCACTTTGCTACCCGGAATCGCAGAAGATTTGTAAATATATGTCCATATATAAAAGTCCGCTTCTGAACTATAATTATTTCCTGTAATCTTGAATGGAAATCGTATTGAAATGTAATTAATAATTTTCCATATATAAAATTTAACCTTGTGTCTGTCGTAATGTGTACTATTTTTTTCCACTAAAAATAAACGGATTATTAATTATTACTAGGGTTCAGTCACACGTCAAGAATAAAGAGTAAATTTAACGATACGTATGTTGGTATTTTTCAAACAAGGTAAAATTAGTAGATCAATGATCAACTATTTTTTCCAATAATTTTTTTTGGCGTTTGTATTAAATTTCTTTTTCTCTTTTTGGTTATTATCGAAAATTCTAATTATTATCTATACTGTGCCTATAGTATAAATCTGAAATATTGATTGCTAAAATAAACGGATATGGGCTATTTTTACTTTATTTGATGGAAAATTACATTTTGATAGAATGACATATCATATGCTAACTTTTGACATTCCTGTCACTTCCTGTTTCACCGGAAATTATATCACAACTTTTGATTTTTAAATGGCACCCTCGGTATTTTGTTACTTTATTCGATAGAAAATGATACTCTGAACAGAATGGCATATCATATGTCAACTTTTGACATTTTCGAATATGGTTTATTTGAAATTGCAACATGCGGTTCGTAACGACAATTTGACTCGAAATACCAAGTGTGTGGTACCAAATTATTCGTAAAAAAAATGATTTTCCAAATATGCTAATGAACCATCCTCGTTCCATTTGAAAAAAATGAAATTGTAATCAAAATTACAAAGAATCCTATATGGGTATTTCGCCACTGCAAGAAAATCTACAAAATGATAACAATAACAATACACAATATATACAACTTACAATTTCTTACAGCCTTAGCAATAAAAAAGAGACGTTAACTTAAAATATTTTACTTACTGTACAAATCATAGATTACTGTATTGTCACTTAAAAAAGGTTATTTATTCACAAATTGTATTGATATTTATTTCTTTTCTTCTAGGTGGTGCCCAAAGACTACAAGACGATGGCGGCACTCTCCAAAGCCATCTCAAAAAACGTCTTGTTCTCACATCTGGACGAGAACGAACGCTCGGACATATTCGACGCCATGTTTCCGGTCACTTTCCTGCCTGGAGAAGTTATCATCCAGCAGGGCGACGAAGGAGACAATTTTTACGTAATCGATCAAGGAGAAGTCGAGGTAAAATTACTATTAATTTGCTACTATGTCAAAACCAATAAGTAACTTTTTCCAGTTTTTTTAAGATAGCACTGTTAGCACCTAGAGCAAAGAAAGTACTTAGTAAAGTACTAAAAACGGAAAGATTTCGAAATATCAATTTTTGAATTCAGAGTTCTAATAACGCGACCACTGTCGAACACCAACTCAATTCCACTTATTTTTACCAAAAGTGCAAGTGTTTCTAACTTGCACTTAAAAATTTACAAGCTGTAGGGAAAATTACAACGACTCGTTAATAAATAAACAAATAAAGTATCACGAGACGTAATTAAATCGTGACGCTGAACGCATGATGTACACTCTTTCCTAAATTTTTAAGTACTCATATGGTACTGATTGGTCTGCTATATGTCCTTCCACGTCTCTTAGCAATGTGCACAGTTTTTCAGTTTATTTCATACGTTTGGCAACGTTTTTACTGTTCTCTCTTTGTTCAGTACATTATAAACGCATTTTACTCTTCTTACATACGGAAATCTCGACGTAAGACTAACGTTTGCCAGCCCTTAGTACAATACAGTTTTAAAAGGTATATCCTAAACAACCCATTTCCTTTTCCAGGTCTATGTGAATAACGAACTGGTGGTCACCATCAGCGAAGGTGGCAGCTTCGGCGAGCTGGCCCTCATCTACGGCACCCCCCGAGCCGCAACCGTCAAGGCCAAGACCGACGTCAAGCTGTGGGGCATCGACCGCGACTCCTACCGCCGCATCCTCATGGGCTCCACCATCCGCAAACGCAAGATGTACGAGGAGTTCCTGTCGCGCGTCTCCATCCTCGAGAACCTGGACAAGTGGGAAAGGCTGACGGTAGCCGATGCTCTGGAACCCGTAAGTTTCGAAGATGGGGAGACGATCGTACGCCAAGGGGAGCAAGGTGACGACTTCTACATCATTGTTGAGGGTTCGGCTACTGTGAAGCAGAAGCAGGCGGAGGGTGGAGAGGCTGTCGAGGTGGGTAGGCTGGGACCTAGCGATTATTTCGGAGAGATTGCGTTGCTGTTGGACAGGCCGAGAGCGGCTACTGTGGTGGCTAACGGGCCTTTGAAGTGTGTCAAGTTGGACAGAGCCAGGTAAGATTTTTTTTAATATCCTCCTCATACTTCACTCTTCATTCGCCATTACAGCCCGTTCACATGCTAATTTTCGATACGATAATTAAATCGGTGTGTTCGTAATGGTATGTGCACATGCTTCAATGATTTTTTCGAATCCCAACCTTGTTATCCAAACTAGGAGAAGCGCTGAACAAATTAGGCAAAGAAAATAAAGTCCTCCTACTCTGGGTGTCCGCTCAGCAAGGGATAAAAGGCAATGAAAAAGCAAACAATCTAGCTAGAAAATGAGCTAACACTCCACTAACTGGACCAGAACCATTCTGCTTTCCAAGCGAAAGCCAACTTAAAGCGGAACTCAAGAACCCGGAAGACTCCATCCGTAACCCGGAATTACTGCCACTTACTGCCATTACTCGCTGACGAGTATTTAACACGCATCGGGAGATGGTTACGCCAGGCGTTTTCTTTCATGAGCTTTTCTGTGACTGACAAGCCCGATACGTGATGTTATCCCTCTTCCGCCCTCAGGACATTCAAAAATTCTCATTACTTTGTTGCCTCGTTACTTTTTGGTTGGCGCTGTTAACTGAGTTTACAATTGTTCTTTATTGTGTTCTATTGTGCGCTTCTTCCTCCCATAGATTCTGCATGCTTATCCCCTTTAAGTTTTCATGGAAAATATCCTGTGTACCTTTTGAGTTGTCCACCCGGTTTCCTCTTACGTCTACAAGCTCACCGTAAGGCAGAGATTTTGGTAGGCGGTTTTCTTGCATTCTGCATATATGACCAGGCCATCTTAAGTGGAATTTAGTAATCCTGACTTCAACGCACTCGCAGCACTAATTATTTCAAAAGACCGATACGTTTGAGACATGGTGGAACCATTTTGTTCTTAAGAGTTGTTTAAGGTGTCTCTGTTGCAACTTGTTTAATGCATTCATGTGCCGGCGCGGCGCGGCGGTAGGAGACCCAGATTTCGCTTCCATATAACATGGTGGGGATTATTATTGCTAACTACAAGTTTCGTTTTTGTGCTCAAGTCATGATTGTAGAAAACCTTGTCTTTTAATTTTCAGAATGCTCTTGAGTAGGGTTCCCAACCGCCCCGGTTTGACCGGGTTAACCAGGAATCAGAAAGTTTGTCCCGGCGAAAATTTTGCCTTGGCCGGGACCAAAAAAATCACATTTACATATAATATATTTGAATTTCTAATATTTAATGTTTTGTTTCAATTATTTAAAATCTTAAAAATAATTGTCCCGGAATCGCCGATGCTCAAGTTGGGAACCCTACTCTTGAGGCGCTGCTAATTCTGTGCTGAATTTCAGAGTCGATATTTGCTTTTCCGAAATCAAACTGCCGAGGTAATTGAATTCCGCTACATATTCCAGTAGTTCTTCTCCAATTTTTATAGCACTGTTATGATTTTCCGGGGAAGTTAGGTTAGGTTACATGATTTTAGTTTTATCGATGTTCAGCTTAAGGACCAAAGCCTCGTATGCCCAGATATATGTGTTCAGCATTTCTTGTAATTGCTGTAACGTTTTTGCAACTAGAGCGCAATCATCAGCGTATTGAAGTTCTGTGATGAATTTTATACGTATTTTTGCCCTAAGTCTTTTTATGTCGAACAGACCGCCGCGGCGCCGGCGCCGTGCCGTCCATGCCAGTATCTATATAACACCCATTCCTCTCTCTCTTTCCTGCAGCTTGCTGTCCACTATAATAGAGAGCGCTGCCATGAATAAGTTGAATAGGAGAGGTGCTAATACACATCCCTGCCTTACTTCTGTATTTGTCAGGAAGGGATCGCTCAGTGATCCATGATGTGACACTCTCGACTTGTTATGGAGGCTTTTACACACTGGAATGGGAATCCTCCAACGGTCTAAGACACTCAAAAAAATTTCGCAGAACTTACGACCAAGAAAAATCCAAGATTTTACACAGAGCTTTCGGTAATTGAATTAAAGTAATTAAAAAATTGTATTCAATTACTCCCCAGTAATTGAATTACTCTAATTCAGTAACCTTTTGATAAAAGTAGTTGTATTTAGATTATCAATTATTTGGATGAAGTAATCGTAATTGGTCCAAAACGATCGTATCCGGAAAAAGGTTCGTATACGGCACATAAAAACCATGCGCTACTGTAACATTCGATATTTTTATCGAATCGGCAAAACAATCGGAACAGTACCTTGTGAACGGGTAGTTAGTAAAAAGTAAATTTTCACCAGGAATGCATGTGTTCTGTTCTGTTCGATGATGAAGATCATAGGTTATCATTTTTTGAAAGAAACGACCACAGCAAATTGGAAGTTCCATATTTAGTTGTATTACTCGTAATTCACTCATCATTTTAGACGATAGGACATTATTGAAACCATTAACGAATTATTACTTACTATCTATTTATTTCTTCAGATTCGAAAGAGTTCTTGGACCCTGCGCAGACATCCTGAAGAGGAACATTTCGCAGTACAACAGCTTCGTGTCCCTGTCGGTTTAACGAAGAAACCCCGAACCAGTTTCACCTTTGTACATTGAAAACGCTGCTTTCGGTGCAAATTTCTGTGATGCGTTGTCTTAATAACTCGTGAATGTTTTGCTGTAGATTTTATAAATAATTAATTAGTTTTTTACTCTTACTCGGCGGTTCACGATGCGCACCTTCTCCCTTTTTTCCAGTATTTTAATGTACAACGGTGTAACGTCAAACAGAACTGAAATAATTTCAGCCAAATTACAGTCTTCTTCTTTTTCGCTGGTAGAAAAGAAAAAAAACGAACAGGGTATTCCATTTTCGTGTGTTTTACACCGTTTCTCAGGGTGCGTCAAATTGGACGCTTTTAAAAGGAGAAACACCCTTTTCTATAGGAGATAGACGAAAACTAATATCGGTGTCTGGAGCTCAATTTTTATCAAAAACGTGATGGTGCAAACCGCACACCGATATCTGTTACCGTTTACGAGTTACGGGCTGTTTTTCAAAACTGTGCATTTTAAAAAAACCGGTGTAACTTTTTTGCTATGGACTATTTTTTGCTAGAATATTTTTATGAAAACATTTCCAAAGTACCTGTTTACGTAGAATTTAATGGTTTAAGTATAATTTTTTTAAAATTAATAATTTAAGTGTTATCAACAGAAAAATAGATTTTTTATTTGGGACACTCTGTATATTTTTAATTAAAGGAAAAGAACTTAAAATTGCCTTTCCATATAGTTAACTTGATATTTTCTCATAGTCCCCTTCGAAATACAGAATTTTTAAAACTTTACCACTTTTAACTAGTAGGCTTTGGATCCCTTATTGATGATCTGTCCCTAATAGCACTCGAAAACATATTATTCCAGCAAGACGAGGCACCGCCTCAGAACGCTGAAATTATTAGCAAATTTTTACAGCCAATTTCGTTGGCCGTCGAGGCCGCCAGACTTAGTGCCTACGGATTTTTATTTTTGCGGAAGAATAAATGTTCTTATTTATAAATTGTCAGTATAATCTAGACAAGAATTAGAAGTACTAGTAGGGTTATGCGAGGGTATCTTTCACTCCCACTGAGTTAATGAGAGAAATGTTCAAAAATGGTCCCATCTGTCCATAACCGAAGTTCAATATAGTTCAAATTGTTATAATATTCTGCATCTCTCACTGCAAACGTTATTTTCGTTTTAATTGCTGCTCACAGCTAAAAATTTTTTTTGCATTACAGCTGGCGTCGTTCAAAGCCTACTTATACAAAGTGGGCGAATTTTTAAAAGGTCTATATCTCGAAGAGGAATCGAGCAAAATATCAAGTATGCTATATTTTTGGAAAGGTAATTTTAAATTATTTTCAATGAAATAAAAATATACAAGGTGTCCCATATAAACAATTTTCAAATTTTCTGTTGATAATTCTTAAATTATTAATTTAAAAAAAATTATACTTAAACTATTAAATTCTACGTAAAAAGGTGTTTTGGAAATGTTTTCATAAAAAATACAAAATTTTCCATAGCAAAAAAGTTACAGCGATTTGTTAAAAATGCACATTTTTTGAAAAACACCCCGTAACTCCGAAACGGTAACGAGATATCGATGTGCAGTTTTCACCATCTTGTTTTTGATAAAAATTGAGCTCCAGACACCGATATTAGTTTTCGTCTATCTCCTATAGAAAAAGGCGTTTCCCTTTAAAAACGTCCAATTTGACCCACCCTGTACATAGATGCGATTTTCACATTACTGTACTATTTTTTTATGAAACTAAATATGCTACACAGAGATTACAGGATGTCCCATTAAAAAAAATTATATTTCCAAAATGACAGCTCCCAGCGAAAATCTAGTTACGCCACTGAATTCTAAGTTAGGTTAGGTTGCTGTGGTTTGGGATCATGTTAGATCCCTCACTCGGAGGCCTTGGGCTCGTTGCGATACCCCTTGTTATTATTATACCAAACCTTCCTCTCATTCTTTCTTTGCGTTAAAGCTCTTTGCAAAGTTCCCGATGTCGATTATGTTGACTTCTGCTGCTTCCTCTAGTCCCTCCAAAAACCCTTACCCTAAAGTTTTAAAGCGTCGGTATTTCAGTGCCGTACAGTGGCAGAGCAGGTGCTCTGTATGTACGCCACTGGATTCTACCTGAAAACTCTGCGGAATTCAGTTGTCACATTTCCCATAAATTATATGATAATCGAAATAGACGAAGGGTGTCGAAAAATGCAAAATTTTCAAACTTGTCCATTTAAGGAACTAAGAGGGCTAGGACAATCTTTGTGTAGTATCTTTAGTTTTATAAAGAACGACACATCCTGTCAAACACACGAAAATGGGACACCAAATTAATTTTGTTATTTCTAACCAGAAAAAAAATCGTTATTTATTATTGCTTAGAAAAATAAAATAGGTCTGGCGATTAACCAGGAGGGGTTGGCAATATAATTAAAACAAAATATATACATAATATGTATCTTCCAGTTACTTTTTTTTTCTTCGGTTAGCTTAACTGGCATTGGTGATCGCTTGGCCTGATATTTAATACTTGTATAAAAATGTAATAATAAAAATATAATGGAATTGTACATAACTAATAAAAAGAAATTCTTCCATTCAAGAATTATTATTATGGGTTTTAAATAGGTATACATATTCAAACGTTATTGACAAGATTACCAAATTGGTTATATCTAGTTTATTTGTATTTTGGAGTTTTATTTCTTTCGATAATAAAAGTATTGATAAAAATTAAGTGCAATTTAGATTGTAAATATTTTTTTCGTCAGTCCATAATAAAAGCTAATTTCAACTTTTAAACGAGTTTATTTCTACTTCATGTAATGTCATGTAATTGTCGACCTTAGATTATATACAGGGTGGTCCGAACTGTATTCTGGAAACTTCGGCAGCATATTCTGCAGATACAAATAAGTAAAAAAGTTAGTAGAAATGTATGTCCTAAATTGCTTAGTTTCGGAGATACAGGGTGTAGAAGTTTCATTTTTGTTTCGATTTTTTCCAAATAATTTATGAAGCAACGTAAATATTTGGATGAAAATTGGTGTCTGGTAGTTTTTTGACATGAGAAATTTGATTTTGATGTCAATATGAGTCCTACTTGTAGAGGGCGCCACCCACATACTTTTTAACTTAGTCCGTACCTGTATAAAGCTACTGAGTAAAAAAATACATATTTACGACGTTTTTTACGTAAAAAATGTCTGTCTCTTGGGAAAAATCGCTGCAAGTAACGGTTCTTGAGATATTTGGAATCGAAATTATCAATACCTGTCATCATTGACATAAATTAAACATGTTAACTAAATAGTTATTATACTGGAATCATAAATTTGAAACGTTTTTGTACCAAAGGTTCAACAGAAACTGTTTTATCATCATTTCTTCGTAGAAAAATGTATGAAGAATAATAAGAAATAAGAAATTCTTATTTCGGTCAAATAACTATCTCTACTCAACGTATTTATTTTTTGCCAATAATGACATGTATTGACTATTTCCATTCTAAATATCTTGAGAACGGTTACTCATAGCGATTTTTACCAAGAGACATTTTTTACGTAAAAAGCAACGGAAATGTATATTTTTTCACTCAGTACTTTTATACAGGTACGGACGAAAAGTTATTACTCGACTCCTTCAACTTTCTTACCCTTTAAGACAGTTAAAATACATGTAGGTGGCGCCCCCTACAAATGGGAGTCATATTGACATCAAAATCAAATTTCTCATGTCAAAAAACTCCCACACACCAATTTTCATCCAAATAGTCACGTTACTTCAAAAATTATTTGGAAAAAATCAAAATAAAAATGAAATTTCTACACCCTGTATTTCCGAAACTAAGCATTTTAGGACATACATCTATACAAACTTTTTTACTTATTTTTATCTGCAGAATATGCTGCCGAAGTTTCTGGAATACGGTTCGGACAACCCTGTATATTCGATACCAATTAAACTTTTAGTTACGTAATCGAGGGCGCGATTTTTAAATTCATTGTTGCCAACCATGAACATATTCGGCGCCGGGCTGACTAACTGGAATTTAAATTTCCCGCTGCGGATTCAGGTGGTAGCTCTGCAGTAAAAAATGTCTAGTTGTCACATTTATTTACTTATTTCCCGACATTATCATTCGTTTTGACACTTTAATGTATTACGAGTAGGGAATGCAATCCCGCACCAAAATCTCAATCCCGCAAAGCCGCGGGATTAAAGCAATCAATCCCGCGGATCCGCAAAATTGCGGGACTGTAAACAATAGTCATACATTTGGTCCTAAATGGTAGAAAAATACACCTGTACATTTTGCATAGGCCCACAATATATTGATATAGCGTGTATCTTAAACTAGCTGTACAGAAATTTGGAACGATATATACAGGGCGTTCAAAAAATATATTTAATATTAAATAAACTTAAATTTTATTATAATTTATCTACTTATTTTATAAATAAAAATATTATTCTGATGTTGAAGTTTTTTTAACTTGTGTTAGTTATCTGCTTTTAGATACACTCTATATCAATAATTTTTTGGCATATGCAGCCATTATTATTTTTGTGCCATTTAGGGCAATATGTATGACTAAAAATGCACATTTTTCGAAAAAACGTCGTATTTTCCTTAAAACAAAAAAAATTAAAAAACTATCAAATTATTTTTTCTAATTTCAATACAGATTAGTCATACTTGGTAAAAATTTCGATTTTTTAAAAATTGTAAATTTTCGGTAAAAAAGATTCTTGATCAAATTTTCACACTCTTATAAAACACCCTGTATACTAAAAAAATAACGCTAAATATATTTTCAAAAACAACATCAACATCTTAATCGCAATCTAATCATCTAAAACCTGGTCCAAATAACCGCATCCCAAAATCTTTTTTAGTTCAAGAGATATTCAACTTTAAATTTACCCTAAAATTTTGCTTGTCCCAATAATTATGTCCGGCAATTTATTTGACGAAATTGTCCTCAAGTACTAGTTAAACGCTTTCTTCACTTACGCACATACGCCAGAAAGAAATCTAACAACTAGCCTGTTTGTTTCACTTAGTTTTAATGGCCAAGCCGTTAGGGGAATCCCCTGGGTTCCGAGCGTCGACGCGTCGGCCCGGAACGAAGCGGTTTGATTTTAATCGAGATCAATTCGGTTACCTAGTAGTAATGTGTCGATCCCGCGGATCCCGCACGGTAAATCCCACAACTTTGATCCCGCGGAATCTCAGAGGGATCCAGCATTTGCGGGATTGCATTCCCTAATTACGAGTTCTTGTTTTAAATGAATTGTGTTGTGATACTTTAAGCTGAAAAAAATTTTCTAGCAGACCTTGCAGTCGAACATTATTCTTTTTAAAACCTCTTTTAGTGCGAATTGTACAAGATAGCTTAATAGCCGTAAAAAACTCATCGCAACGTTATTAGTTATTAGAATATTTCGAACGGGAAAGCGGTAATAGTAAGTGCTGTTAAGAAGGTGAGTTTTGTTGATGTAAATGATAACTATATATATATATATATATATATATATATATATATATATATATATATATATAATGTATGACTATATATGGCTGTATATGTATATATGTATGTATGTATGTATATGTATATGTATATATGGTATGTATATATATATGTATATATGGCAATGTATGTATAATATGTATATATATATGTATGTATATATATGTGTATATATGTATATAGTGTAATATCAATATATATATATATGTATATGGTAATAGTAACATATATCTAATATAGTGAGAATATGTATGTAAATATATATATATATATATATATATATATATATATATATATATATATATATATATATATATATATATATATATATATATATATATATATATATATATATATATATATATATATATATATATATATATATATATATATATATATATATATATATATATATATATATATATATATATATATATAATATATAACTATATATATATATATATACATATATATATATATACTAGCATGTACCCAAGCGACTTCGTTCGCGTCAATTAATCATTTGTAATGGTGATATGATAAAGCAAAGCAAGAATTTCCATTAACATACAAACTGGAGCAGAATCGTAGTTAATCAATTGCCCAACTTTTTGGAACACCCTGTATGATTTTTTAAAAAAATTCAAAATATGTAAAAAACAAAATAAATTATACGTGTCCAAGCATTTTCCCGAAAGACTAACCGTTTTTTAAATAACAAATATTGCAATATCTGAGGGGCGTTTTCACCCTCTTGGAATTTGAGATTCAAGAAACCCTTCCTTATCGAACCTCTACACTCCACAGTCAATCCGTTTGCCAAAATCAGCATTAAACGTCAAGCAGCTTAAGCAGAATCGTGATTACTCAATGGTCATATTTTATGAAACACCCTGTATAAATTTTTAAAAAATCTTAAAATATGTAAAACAACAAAATAAAATATACGTGTTTAAGAATTTTTCCGAAAAACTCACCGGATTTTAAATAAAAAATATTCTAATATTTGAGGGGTGGTTTCACCCCCTTAGAATTCGAGTTTCGAAAAATACCTTCTTATCGAACCTCTACACCCTAAAGTCAATCCGTTTTCCAAAAATTAGCTTTTTACGTCAAGCGCTTTAAGCAGGATCGTGATTAATCAATGACCAGATTTTTCGAAACACTGTATACATTTTTAAAAAGTCTTAAAATATGTAAAAAACAAAATAAAATATACGTGTTCAAGCGTTTTTTCGGAAACTTGATCGTTTTTAAATAAAAATATGGTAATATTTGAGAGGTGGTTTCACCCTCTTGGAACTGATTTCGAAATCCCTTCTTATCGAACCACTACAAGCTAGAATCAACCTGTATGCCAAAATTGAGCTTCTTACGTTGAGTGGTTTAAGCAGGATCGTGATTAATCAGTGAGTCACTTAAGAATTTTATATTAGTATAGATTATTTGAGGGACGTTTTTACCCTCTTGGAATTTGAGATTCGAGAAACCCTTCCTTATCGAACCTCTACACCACACAGTCAATCCGTTTGCCAAAAAAAGAAGCTTTGAAAATGTCAAGCAGTTTAAGCAGAATCGTGATTACTCAATGACCATATTTTATGAAACACCCTGTATAAATTTTAAAAAAAAATTAAAATATGTAAAACAACAAAATAAAATATACGTGTTTAATAGAGTTTTCCGAAAAACTCACCGGTTTTTAAATAAAAATATTCTAATATTTAAGGGGTTGTTTCACCCCCTTAGAATTCGAGTTTAGAAAAATCCCTTCTTATCGAACCTCTACACCCTAAAGTCAATCCGTTTCCAAAAATCAGTCAATGATCAGATTTTTCGAAACACCCTGTGTACATTTTTCTCTTAAAATATGTAAAAAGAAAATAAAATATACGTGTTTAAGCGTTTTTCTGGAAACTTGGCCGTTTTTAAATAAAAAGGTTATAATATTTGAGGGATGGTTACACCCTCTTGGAACTGGAATTTCGAAAAATCCTTTCTCATCAAACCTCTGACACTTTAGAATCAACCTATATGCCAAAATTGAGCTTCTTACGTTGAGTGGTTTGAACAGGATAGTGATTAATCAGTGAGTCACTTAAGAATTTTATATATTAGTATAGATTATTTGAGGGGCGTTTTGCCCTCTTGGAATTTGAGATACTTGAGAAAAAAACCCTCCTTATCGAACCTCTACACCCCACAGTCAATCCGTTTGCCAAAAATCGGCTTTAAACGTTAAGCAGTTTAAGCAGAATCGTATAAACTCAATGGCCATATTTTATGAATATGAATAAGCTCTTTAAATTAATATGTAGGTATATTGTAGCTAGGTATTTTTTTAGAATGCATTTTTTTTTAAATTGTAATTTTTGTGTTGTATAAATTTTTTTTAAAAATCTTAAAATATGTAAAACAACAAAATAAAATATACGTGTTTAAATAGTTTTTTATATGAAAAAACTCACCGTTTTTAAATAAAAAATATTCTAATATTTGAGGCTGGTTTCACACCCTTAGAATTCGAGTTTCGGAAAATCCTTTTTATCGAACCTCTACACCCTAAAGTCAATCCGTTTTCCAAGAATCATCTTTTTATTACGTCAAGCATTTTAATATCAGGATCGTTGATTAATCAATGACAAGATTTTTCAGGAAACACTTTGCATATATTTTAAAAAATCTTAAAATAACGCTAAAAAAAGAAAATAAAATATACGTGTTTAAGCGTTTTTCGGAAATTGACCGTTTTTTCAATAAAAAATATATGGAATAATATTCCACCCCCTTTTTACCCCCTTAGGGGATGAATTTAAAAAATCCTTTCTTATTTACGTAAACATCATAAAAGGAACCCCTGTGCAAAATTTCAGCTTTCTAGGGTCAAGGGTGGTCAATCGCCATAAAACCACTACTAGTTCGAAAGATTTTAATGTTTATTAAAATGGTATCACACTAAACTGCATGTAAACATGTCAATTTCAAATGTTTTAATGAAAACTATGAACCTTTAAACTGCATCAACAAAACTATTAATAAAACACTAACACAATCACACCATAAACTATTTCATTCGCATTTCCACATCAAGAACAATTACTGTTTACATCAAATCAAAGGTTGAACTGGTGATAATCTATCTTTTTTGTACAACAGTTCTAGGAAGATTTATTTTAGCAGCTTATATGTTTCTTCGGTCGTGTATGCACTAAAAAGAACCACATAATAAAAACATTTTTTATAATATCAACTTAGGAAAAGGATATATTAAACCGGCATCTAATATAACCTAACTAACTTTTCAAACTCAAATTTAAGGTTTTGTATTCACATTTATATATACGCACATTGCTCAATTAGAAAAACCATATTTCTAAAATATATAACTCTGGTATAAATATGCCCAAATATTAACTTGGCTCTATAATTTATAACAAAATAGTTATTCTTGCCATAAGAAGCTGTATATTTAGTATCCCAATCATCACAGCGCCCCTATATATATATTTATATAACTATATATATATATATATATAAACTGGGCCCATATATATATTGCGTTATATATATATATATATATATATATATAATATATATATATATTAATAATTAATTTATTTTTGTTTCGTAAGATATTTTGTTCTGTTATATTTTCCAGATTAGCTTTAGCAACCAAAAGATGTTAACTCAACACTTATACATTTACTTTAAAACTTGCTAAAGAACATTTTAGGTTTATCGTAAAAATATTCAAAGAAATATAAATTCAAAGTACTGGTTTCATTATTTTATATCTTTATTGTAATAATTAACAATTTACAGCTTAAATCTATTATTTTTATTACAGTTCACAATTCTCTCTAATTTATTGATTCCTGGAACCTTGTTTTTTCAATTACAATAATTCCACAATTTGTTTAATAAACTCTTAGAGGAAAAAGGTATCCACTTGGCTAACAACAAATTAGAAATATTCCCTTATTCTATAAAATCTGCTTTGAATACATAGCAAAATAGAAATTAAGTTTTTAAGAATTTCCCATTGATTTCTTAATAATTAATACAGAGATCTAACTTTGCTATTTTAGTCTCACTTTGTTGCTTTTTCCTATGATAAAAAATATATAATTTAGGTCTTGACAGTAAAAAGTTTTGGTAAAAAAATAAAATTCGAAATAAAGGAGCTGTGCTTGCACGCCACATTTTGTTCCCGATTTTTTTCTTCCTTCTTTATCTTGAAGATCACATGTATATGAATTCGAATCTGCAAATTAAGTAATACTAGATGAAAATCTTAAAATACACACAAAAATATCAAAATATGCTGTTGTTTTTCATTATTTTTTTTTAATAGAGTTTATGAAAATTCCTTTATTCTTTGAAAAATAAACTAATACGTTTTCGATTGACTTATAATTTTCTGTAATTACTTTGCTATAGTAACTGTTACTATCCCCAGTAGCACACCAACATTGGTAAAATAATATATTTACATATTGGCCCAATAAAGAAAAGGCGAGATTTTTTTTAATGGTAAAATATAGCATTCATATATTTATCCTTTGTTAAAAATCGATATTGATCCAATATGGATATTTAATATTTATCCTATATTTGCTATATTTATAGACATAATGTGTTTTTTCAATAATGGTCCAACATAATTTACATATATTTTTCCATTTTGTTTCGCAAATCTTGGACCAATATTTAGTCTGTACATTGAATCTATGTACATACCACATAATCAAGATTCGGAATAGGAAACTCCCTGGAAACTTTTTATTGTCACTTGATATCAAAATATCAAGATAGTTCGAAAAGTCAATGCATTTTATGCAAGTTATTGTATGTTTTATATATACAGTGGAACATTATTTTCGAATGAGAATGATATATATATATATATATATATATATATATATATATATATATATATATATATATATATATATATATATATATATATATATATATATATATATATATATATATATATATATATATATATATATATATATATATATATATATATATATATATATATATATATTATATATATTATATAATATGTTTTAAAAATAAAAGAAATATAAAAAAAATCAAAAAATCTGCACTTCTTTTTAACCAATATGTTGTATAGATTCGGGAAATAAATATTAGGGAAAGATTCAATAAAACGTTACATCAATAAAAACATAATATATTGCTATATAAAATAAAATAATGAAAAATAAGCTGTTATCCTGATAATAAATAAAAAAACGAAAAATATTTTTCTGTTTCAAAATAACTGTATATATTGGGCATTTCTGTTTTTATGTCTTCCTTCCCTGTCTGCTGCTCCTGTCAAATACAAAGATATGGATTTGTTAATACCTGCATCCGTGGCGCCTGGAAAACGAACAGCTTCTATAAAACACAAACTTATAATAGCCTTATAACATGACAACTTCTGAAATGATAATTTTCCCTTCTTTCCTGATCCAGAATAGAGCATTGCTACATCTCTGGCAAACAGTTTTTTCATTAATAAAAAAACAGATTTGTGGGTATTGTCCCCTCCACAAAGGTATAATCGTTGAGCCTAAAATAAACAATTTGATAAGCTTTACATTTTGTTTCTCATACGAGTATAATCTGCAAATAATTATTATTACCAAAAGTTCAATATTTTTTTCATCTTCTAAATGCTGCTCTATAGATTCTAGTAAAGCCTGGTTCTCAATTGGTAGTTGAAAAGGTTCTTCACTAGAACTTAATATTAATCATGCTAATTGTGAGCAACAGGTCCTGAATCTTGTTTACTGTTTTTTTCATATCCTGTATTTCCCAATTCAACTTTTTTATTTCTTTTAAGATCAATCTCTCAGAAGCTAAAAATATACATCAAACGCCCAAGTTATCTTGGTTCAAGTAGGTATTTCTACAAAATATAAGTGATCTTCATCAATATATGTTACCTGTTAAAGCTACTGACGGCTCAAAGGGACTTGCGTCTAATTCCCTTTGACCATTGTTCAAAACCGATGGTGATTCAGCCATACAACGTACTTTATGTTTTTTGATACTTAAATTTTCTTTAAATAAAGATTTCCTTTTGCTTGGAGTAAAATCTCTTTTTTGTAGTTCAGTGATAATGTATTAAATATGTTTAGGTTAGGACGTTTCAAATTATATAAATAATTATTTACATCTAATATGGTCTAAATATTAAATGATCAAATGTAAAAACGTGAAATATCTAGGAAACCAATAGGTTCACCATACTTGGAACCGCGCGATTTTAAAATGCTCCAGAACTTTGCTAACTCGATTCTATATTTAGCCAATATTGGCCCAACGTTTCCATTTACCTATGTAAAAATATGAAAAATATTGACATTAATTAAACATCAGGTTTATTTCAACAGTTTTCACAATTCAAGTGAGAATTGATAGGATACGGCTATTATTTTAGGTTTTTATTTACTTCTAAATTGTCTGGTAGTTGAGTAAATGTTTAGGTTAGGATGCCTCTTACAGGAAATATCTACTAGTCTACATTTAAAAGTTGTTGAAATAAAGTACTTACCAGTTCACCTTTACTTAAAATGATCCAAATTACACTGCACACAAATAGATAAATCACAAATTATTTACTTGATATTAATTTTAAGGCATGTATCATGATTTTGAGATGCAAAGAACACAACAAATTATAAAATAAGTCGGGCGGGCGCACGCGCGGCGTCATCAATGAATGCGTCATAGGGAAGAAGAGTGGGGATGCAACAGGAACCCGTTTTATGACGTTGTGGCTATCCAGACCAGATTTCTTTATTGCTTTTCGTTTATTTGGCACTGTGTTTGGCACTCACCACTGGCGTTACAGAATTTCTGCAGGGTATACTGATTAGTTAGCACTCAATTGCAAGTCAAAAATATTACACAAATTATGAATTATTGGCATGACAATAGTAAATTGAAATTATATTAAAAAAACAATGAATTATTAAACTATAAAAGAATAATGTCGTAAACTAACATGACTGTAATAATATGAATGATTTTTTTTGAAAAATTAAAATAATTATGCATTATTTAAATATTGGTACGTTATTATGAAAATATAGAATTATAATAAAGGAAAAAGTTTTATTGCCAATCAACTACCAATATTGGCTAAAAATCGGCAATATTGGGCCAGCTTACAATTTTTACCCAACATATCCTAAGTATTGGGCCAATATCTTGTGCTATTGGGGATGGTAACTGTTACTGTAGTAACAGTTGTCAGTAACAGTTGTCATGGCAAACTTAGTACCTGTTGTCGCAGAAACGGTTACCATAGCAACTGTTGCCAAGGTTTGCGTTATTATGGTAACTGTCGTTATGAAATTTAATTAAAATTTCTTTTGACGCCTTGAAAAGTCCAATTTATTCTTAATTTAATTATTAAAACTCTTGGAATAACTTCATAAATATTTGCTTACCTGCACAACGCTTGTGGCAAGGACGATATTATTGGTCCAAATCCTTGGGGGTTGTCATACAATTCAAACAGGGGTGCTGCTATCAACTTGTAGTTTTTAGGTATGGCAAACAAGGCTGTAAAATGGTAAAAAAACGATTAAAATCGACAAAAACACCACCACATATTATTCTAACAAAGTGTAAAATAAAGTATATTACAGTGTAAATATTATGTAAATAGCAAGTCACGTGAACATTATATTATACATGTACTGATTTAATAAAAAGAAAAATATATTTATAAAATATTTATACATTGGAGCGATTATACAGTTGTAATAAATATTCAATATAAGATAAACTACCATATAACCGAAAAAAAACACATCTTATTTCACACATAGCCTCCAAAAATACAATCGATTTTCTTTTGGGTTGACCCCTAATTCATTTATTAAAAAGTAACATAAAAACTTTATATTCAGTAAAAATTGTTTTTGTAGAGATTTTATTTTTTTTTTTAGTTTTTTCTATATTAAAATTAAAATGTTAACAGGTTTTTATATCAATTCTTAATACATGACATATAGGGATTATCACCGACTATTATTTCATATGCCTCTATGACGTCGGTATTTTTTCAATCGTAGGATATACCGTATGATCGAAAAAAAAACGGCGTCAAAGACGTCTTGATCATCGATAATAATTTTGGCGAGGTCAATCTCTGGACATCGTTTACTAAAAATTGACATAAAACTTCAAAATCAAAAATTAAAAGTAATTATAGAAAGATTAAAAAGTATAGAACGTTTCCAGATGGGACACAAATCTATTTTCAAAAAATTATTTTTCTCGAATTTTTAACTACACCATTTATAAATCACTTTTACTCAATATAAAAATAAAATACAACCTTCTTAAGGCCAACTAGCAGTAAGAGCCATTAAAAAATAAAGAAGAGTATGAACCAAGTAAATGACATCAAGGGCTTGACCTCGCCAAAATATCGATTTTCATTCTCCAGCCGTTTTTAACACCGTTTTTTTTTTTGATCGTATGGTATATTAAGCAGTGCTATATACAGATAAAATCCGCATTGTACGGTTTTTTTTCATTAATTTCTTTAGGCAAAGTTTACTCTAATTAGTAAGTTGAATGTAATAAAATATGACACAAAAATCATCCTATTCTTGGGTATCTATCCAAATTTGACATAAAAAATAATTAAGAAAATTTCGTTTTCTGTTTTTTTTTCTTAGGCATTATACATGTAAAAAAATACATACACTTTCAAAAATTCTAAAAATGGTATACCTACAAGAGTACACAACATACCAATTCCAGTTAATTTATTTTTAACATTGATAATACCGGTATCGTACTTTTTCCTATTTATAAAATTAAATACATATCTTGTATGAAAAGTAAGGTAAGCTTGAAAAAGACTTGCTTAGAATTAAATAGTCATTATATAAATTCAAAAAATGGTATTTCTAAATTGTGGATGTAGATAACAGAATGAAATCTTATTTTCTTCACAGGACGGATTTTATTTTACAATTTGCACTAATTTATAAGTTTCATTCAGAACCTCGCGATTAGTGGAATAAATTAGTGGTTTCAATTAGCGTAGAAGTTTGTTCCACTTATTTCAATGTAAGCATTAAGAACGTCAAAATAAGTGGTAGTCATTTTCAGTTAGTAGAAAAAGTTAACCAACTTTTGACTTTTCCACTAATAATACTTCAAAATTTGCGAAGAATGTCATTTTGGTCTTTGATTATCATCCGTCAAGAGAAATTGTGGTTAGAAATCAAAAGTTGAAGTGGTTAGAAATCAAAAGCTAAATATTCGGCTTTCTCTATGGATACAACCATAGACTTAAAATAAAATATAGACTGAGCATCTCATTCATAAATAGCTGGAACATGCGGTCAGACAATGTCTTGTTATTGTTTTAGGTTATAACGAGTGCGACACGAGCGATAGATAGGTTGTCTCTGTCATCACGGTCGTTCGCTGACGACTCTGCCGAGAAACACAACACTGTCTTTCGTTTCTCAAGTACACCTGAACTCTCCGTATCATAGCCGGGTAATTTTTTTATTTTAATGAAGCTATAATTAAATTAAAAATATATCGTATTTAAACTTTTTTATATTTTATTAAGATTTAGGACAGGTTTTTTAAATAAAAGTTTAGAAAAAACGTCTTAGACTCCAAAAAGGATAAAAATAATAAAATACACGTTATAGAAGAAATTTTATAATCGAAATAAAGTAATTTTTGAAATTAATAATAAATTATTAATTTTAGTCAAACATTTACAACCCCTAATATTAATCAAAACAGGATCTATTCCACAGATATAATAGAATCGGCGACAGGGAGAGAAAAAAAATATGATTGTTGTAATTTTTTTTCTGGTTAAGTGATGTCTTATTATGTAAATTAGAGAAAACATAAATCTGTTCCATTAAAGCAAGGAAGGTGATAGGAAGTGGATAAAATGAAAACTACATTTATTTAACTCGGTACTGTCTTTATTATACCGGGTGCGTCCCAAAAGTGGCTCATCCCCATAATTTTTTTTATATTTTCAAATAAAAAAACATGATATAGTATGTTAGTATATGACATAAATTAGGATTGATTGACGCATTCAATTGTTTTTGGTCACTTCCTGTTTCACCGGAAATGACTATAACTTTTAATTTTTAAACGGCACCCTCGGTATATTTCTACTTTATTCGATAGAAAATGACACTCTGAATAGAATGACATATCATATGTCAACTTTTGACATTTTCGCATATGGTTTAATTGTAATTGTAACACGCGGTTCATAACGACAATTTGACTCGAAATACCAAGTGTGTGGTATCAATATATTCATAAAAAATGCTTTTTCCAAATATGCTAATGAGTCACCCTTGTTCCATTTGAAAAAATTGACATATGTATGATTAAAAATACGATTTGTACATCTTTTAACCGGCCTAGACAAGACACGAAACCTATTAGACGATCAAAACTATTTTTCCAAGGCTCCTTGATTAAAAGTGTTTTTAACAACACCATGGCACCCTGGATTGAAATTTAAAATACGATTTGTTTTTAAGCGACAATGTCAAAAGTTGACATATGATATGTCATTCTATTCACAGTGTCATTTTTTATCGAATAAAGTAGCCATATACCGAGGGTGCCTTTAAAAATCAAAAGATATAATCATTTCGGTGAAACAGGAAGAGACCAAAAACAATTGAATACGTCAATAAATCCTAATTTATATCATATACCTACTAACATACAAATCTGTTTTTTTTTATCTGAAAAAATAAAAAAGTTATAGGGGTGAGCCACTTTTGAGACGACCCGGTATATTAAAAAATATTGTTTCATAATGTAATATCATTTTAAAATTCTTGTATGTTATTTTAGATTCTGAAGATAATTTTAGAATAAACCGGAATATATTTTTAATAAAAACATTATTAATTATTAACAGGGTTATAATTATGATTTTGTTACAATGTAAGTAAGTAAATAATAAAAGAGTAAGAGAAAAAATTCAGATTTTACATTTTACTAAAATATTATCTAAATAAGCGCCTTTCTACAACTACTCCACCGACTCCTAATGGGTAAGAGAGTTGCCTACCGGTCGAAAGTCGTTTCAAGACTTAAATGGATTATTTAAGTCAAATTTCTTGCAAATTTGGCACTGGCGAACCATATTTTATAGCTCTTGCACAGAAAGAGTCAATAAAATATACACTTAAGGACTACAAGCTAAGAAAATGCGTTAATACAGCCGGGGACATAGCGGCAACAAAGCTTTACCGCACACGTGCGACGCGTACTACAAGGTAATAAATGAATGAATAGGATCCCTCGCCTCTAATCGGTGTTGTCATATTGTAAAGAACTTATCCTTTTTAAACAGTATCCGACTTATAATTTAGTAGTATAAGGACTATTTAATACATCTATGGAATATTGAAACCTACTTTATTAAACTGTAGTATTAATATCTCAATATATGTGTATAACAAGAAAAAAATATTGATAATATTAAAGATGTGACAACATAGGCTGGATGAGGAAGGCTCGGTCGACTGTACCCAGAAGTAAACATGTGTACAAAAAAGATTGTTTGACCGCGTTGAGATATAAATAGTGTAGTCTATATTTTATTTTAAGTCTATCGATACAACTGACTACCGCAAGCTGTCGCTAGGATATTCTATTAATTTTAATTGTGTTTTTAGACATTGTGAATGATCGTAAACTAAAAAGTATAAAGTGTAATTGAAAATTGAAACCACTAATTTATTCCACTAATTTCGAGGTTGTGAATGATACAAAGGATAATTGTAGAATACGCTTTTTTTCAAATGCAAACAAGCACGCCAATATACAATTTTAAACGCCCTTAACAGATAACGTTTTTAACTGAATTAAGACGGAAGAAAGTCTAGAGAACTGACGGGATGTCACTTTTACAACAAAACTGTCGTTTTGCCTACAATAAAAAAACAGCATCTTTAAAAAACAACTTTAAAAAATCTAATATTTTCACCTGGTTTCACAAAATAATGTAATTTTACAAAATTATTTAAAGATATTCATGATTATTACCAAAAGATACCGTATGATCGAAAAAAAACTGCGTCCAGTTGGCTAGGAAATGACGATCGATCGATGACAGTCCCCATATAATTTTACATGTAAAATGACAGCGATCTTCATTTCATAGCCATCGCTGACGCCGATGTTTTTCGATCATCCGGTATTATTTTCACAGACAGTTTTCCGTGTTTACAAATGAAATTTAAACCATAAATACAATTATTATTTTATACTGAAATTGCCTGTTTCTTCTTTTTAACTTCACTAAATACAGTGAATGCTATAATTTGATATATAAACCGAAGGTAAAACTTCCAGTGTGTACACTAGTCTTTAATCAGTCTTACCTGACAGTTAAAGTCTTATGTCTAGTCGGGGCTAAGATGGAAGACCATCTACAGAACTATCTATAGACATATATAATTCTCTAGACAGATAAGAGATAGAGATAAAGCTAATTATTATTTATTATTATTATTAATTATGCTAATTATTAAAAAAATACTTTACATTTATAATTTTTTTTCTTTTGACATTACAGATCTACCCAGGGTTGTAATTCCAAATCTTTATTAAGAGAACATTACATCATGAATCTATTTTTAAGTGAGTTATATTAAAAATAAAATATTATTTAAATCTATGGAAATATAAAGGAGATATTTTTAACTTTCACTTTTGGGGGATATGTTATTGTTGTAAGCAATTTTTTGACATTCTGTTTAATTTCAAAATAATGTCTATAACTGAGCTTTATTCATGCTCAGAACAATGACTACTATTCACACTCCAAAATAGGTAAAAACATGTTTTATTGCAATATAAAATGCAAAGTACTTGATTTTTGCAATAAAACAAAGTTTTATTTGACATTATATATCTTGATTATCATTCTACTATCCACAAAATAAAAAATAAGAAAAATGAAATAATAATTACCGGAAACGAAAAATTAATACAGTCTTCTTGAAAATTACTCAAAAACAACCGGCAATAAATACATACTCAATATATAGGAAGATTCTACAAAATTACAGTAAAATACAATACCCTTCTCTTGCAGTTGCGCTAAAAATAGGCGCTTGTGCTCCTTGGGCTTGGTAATGTGCGACGGTATGTAAGGGTACTGGGGCGGCTCGAAGTTGGGCCTCCACCAGTTGCCGACGACGTCCTCCACGTGCCATTCTTTTTTCGTGCCGTCCGCGTGGCCGAGCGTCTGCAACATGCCACAGAAAAAAGGGACCTTGCGTGTATTTTTATTTTTTTGTTACATTTTTCATCCGCTAATACATCAACGTTCTACAGCTTTCCAAAATTTCAGACATAATTCTTTATAATATACAGTGTCACCTATAAAGACCATATTAAATGGGACTTTCATATCACAGTTTATTTCATTTTTATACTTATCGTAATATAACGGGGTACTATAATTTGTATTATTTATTAAAACCCCGATAATTGTTTATTTGGAAAATATGCAGTCTTGTTTTAAAAATATTACATATATCTAATTCTTTGCACAAAATAAAAATGAAATAAAACTATTTAAAACAAAAATCCCAAATAATATATGGAATTTCTGAATGATACCGTTGATTGAAATTATTGGGAAGATACACAACCTAATGGGCAAATTCGTGACAAGGCTGATTTCATTTCCCCTTACGTCTCAAGTGCTGTACAGCATAAAACACATCATTTTCTCTAATTCAAGTTGGCTTGGAAATTACGACTATTGACATTTACCATAATATTTTACATACGAAATAACACCGATCTTCATTTCCAAGCCAACTCTGACGCCGTTCTTTGTTTAATCATATAATATTATATTAAATTATTTAATGATAGAAAATCCGTATTATTAACATACTGTAGAATTTAGAAAAAAAAAATTCTAAACATACTGTACCCAAAATCCGTAAATCTACGTATTAATCCGTAGTTCTGGAAACACTGTCTGCGATAACCACCCACTGTGTAGACTGAAAGCAGAACTACGGTACAGTTTTTTTCATCCGCTGCGCTGTAAACGACTATCAGTGCGCAGCGGCGCAGAGCTGAATTAAATCTAGGACAGGTTGACTAGCGGCGACGATATTGCCAGTTATATCTGGTAAAGGTTTTGTGCCACGAAATAGCCCATAAGATTGCGCATCTTCTTATTTCTTCAATCAACGATGACACTATGGAAAACTAATAGCTATCACTGTTAGATTACATCACTAAAATATGAACTTGCTTATTGTAAATTAATTACAATTAAAAATATTTCGTGTAAATCAAAACTCATTGAAAGCTAATTCTCAAGATGTCATTGTCACTAAACAATATTACTTCCGAGTTCAAAAATATTTTTTTGAAATTAATCAGAATATCTATATTTGATAAAATATAGAGAAAAGTTTTATAATATTATAAATAAAAAAATAAAATAATATAAAAGTAAAAAAAAAATATAGAGAAATGTTTCAAAAATTGTAGGTATAGTTTGTAATGTTTCCACCATTACATACCATCCAACGTTTATTAGTTGCATATCTGGTAACTTGTAACGTTTCTGTAAACTTGTGACACAAGTCCCTAATAGAATTTGATAACATAATTAATAATATGTAAGTATATATCATACTTTTATAATAGTAAATTAATAATCCCTAAATTTTAAACAGACTATAGTATTTACTACCAACAAAATCAAACCAAAAAAATGAAAAATCTCTGTAAAAGTATGATAGATTTGCAATCTGATGTAGGAGATTTATACAAATATTAAATAAAACAGTAAAATATTGCTCTGTGGCAGAGTTATAGCTATACAGTCGCTTTTTCCAAGAATAGCACTTTTATATACATAATTATATGGTGACTTAAATATATAATTTTCATTAAATCTGAACAAGATTTAATATACCGGGTGTTTGTCAAAAGTGGCTCACCCCTATAACTTTTTTTAATTTTTCAGATAAAAAGAAACGAGACTTGGTATGTTAGTATATGACATAAATCAGGATTGATTGGCATATTCAATTGTTTCAAAATGACTACAACTTTTGATTTTTAAATGACACCCTCGGTATTTTTTAGCCGACCATACCAACAGGTATGGCAGGCTATTAAGATCGGCAAAAAAAGTTTTTTTAATTTCACTCAAAATGAGTTATTTGGGTCATAAATGACCTAAATACAAAATATTTTCTCGTGGTATCTGTCTGTCTGTCCGCCTGTCTGTAACACGATAACTCAAAAACCGCTAAACCGATTTTAACCAAATTTGGCACAAAAATACTGTGGCACCCGAGAATCTGGCCATTAGTTTTTGGTGAGGGTGGGGGGAGGGGGGGTGTTAAGGGGTATGGGAAGGGGTTAAAATTTTTAAAAAATTGTAACTCCAAAATTACAGTAGCTAGCGAAACGCGGTTTTCAATTTAAGATTAGGAATAATATTTGCAACAAAATTTGTAATAACATCAAAATCAGTCAAAGTCGCAGTTTTTGAGATAAAAAAAATTGGAAAAATTCCTTTACTTTGAAACTAAAAGAACTGCCTACCAACTTTTTATTAACATATTTTATTATGGGCGGCTATACGTGCCTCCCGGCGCCAATTTTTTTACTTTATTCAATAGAAAATGACTGAGTAGAATGACATATCATATGTCAACTATTGACATTTTCGCATATGATTTATTTGAAACTGTAACATGGCGGTTCTTAACGACAATTTGACTCGAAACGTGTGTGGCATCAAAAATTAATCGTAAAAAATGCTTTTTCTAAATATGCTAATGAGCCACCCTCGTTCTATTTGAAAAAATTGAGATATGATTAAAAATACGATTTGGGCATCTTTTAACTATCGAGGACAAGACACTAAGAACATTACACGATCAAACTTCAAACTATTTTCCAGGGCTCCTTAAAAAAATTAATGTTTTTAACAGTCTTAGCACTCCAGATTAAAATTTAAAATACATATTTTTTTCAAGCGAAAATGTCAATAATTATTGACAAATGATATGTCATTCTATTCAGAGTGTAATTTTCTATTGAGTAAAGTAAAAAAAAATACCGAGGATACCATTTAAAATTCAAAAGTTGTAGTAATTTCATATACGTTATGTCATATACTAACATAACAAATCTCGTTTTTTATGTGAAAAAATAAAAAAGTTATAGGTGTAAGCCACTTTTGAGAAACACCCAGTAGGTAGTAATAAGTTATGTTTTGATAAAAAATACGGTAATTTTGAAAATATACACCATAGTACAAAAAGTAAGACCAAAGCTGATAAAAAAGTTATTAAATTAAAATTAAAAGTAATTAATTAAATTAATTACACGCATTGAAAGCAATAATATTAAGTAAAATTTTTGATACTTAAAATAATAAATATTGTAATCAGAAAATTAAAATTGTGCCAAATGAATACAGAATTCAATTTAAATATGTATATATAAAACATCAAATGCAAGTTTTGTTTCAGTGTGAACTTTCCTTATGTTTCGTACGGAAATACATTTATGGGACTATTTAAAGCAAATACAGGTCTACAACTGTAACAGAACAATCTTTATATACTAAATTTATATAAAACAAATACAGTTTACACAATTTGGATATAGCTTGGCAAAAAATATGATTTTTTTATCATGTTATACAAAAATGTTATCTATATATATTTTTAAAAATACTTACTATGTTCCATATACGTATACATTTTAACATATTTTTCAGTACCTAATTTACTTTAATAATCACCAGAATGTATTTATTTAAACCCAGAAATAAAATTGAGAAATTATATCACAATAAATTTGTTAATCCAATTAAACAAAGCTACATTATTTCAAAGATGATTGTTATATCTCAATTATTGTAGTTACTGCCACAATCTCAATATAACCAAATTAAATATCCAAATAGGTACTTACTTACGTAGATGAAATAATTTTTGTAAAATCTGTGTACTAAATTTATAGCTTTTTAAGTAAAACTCTATTAAGAATACACCTAAAATCATTTAATGTAAGATTAACTAGCAATAATTACATATCTAGCTATATTGCTGGATTATATTATAATATAAAAAAACAAATTTTCAACATATTACTAAAATATCTTACTTAAACCTATATTTTTTTGTTAAATTTTGATATATTCCCATATACTTACTCAATTATTGAAGCAAACTACAATATAAAAGTTTTTAAATATTTTCAACAAAATACAAATAAGATTGTAATTTGCCCCACTCTTTTCTTACAGCCAAAAACTATATACATTCGGTTATTATCAGATTATTATAGATTATATAAATTGAAGATCAAATGAGTACTAAACAAATTAAATACTTAACAGATATATAAAACATAAAATAATAACCACAGTCCAAAAATAATATTTTTCTTTGTTTCTATATAAATTTTAAGGTGTACCTAATTGACATCTTACACAGTTCTTAATTTGTTACTTAGTAATTAAAACCAAGCATATACACATAAACATAATAAATAACAATATATAAAAGTTCTTTTTATTTCATTATCATAAATACCGTTATAAAAAAAAAGAAACAGATCAGAAAAAAATTATGTCCCACTTACCTCTGTCAATAACCTTTTCAGACCCTCAACTTCGTCTTCTCCTGGATTTAACTCACCACCAGGTAGCTTAAAGAAGGTGGTTCCTAACTGAAGTAGTAGAACATGTGGAAGATTATGTTCGTGTACTAAAACCACACCTTCCACACTTCGTCTCGTGCCAATTCTATCAAATTCGTCACGCATTCTTTGAAATCTAGCAGGTACAGAGGGATCCTTTTCAAAAAGAGGCTCTTTTGAACAAAAAATGTAGTTTGCTAATGGATACCTAAAAAAAAGCTATTTGTAAGGAAATATATTTCGACAAATTAATATAAATAAGATTTAATATTCCAAGAAATACATAATATAAACAAAGAGTGTTCTTAGTGAATGAGAAAAAGGAAATAAATTTAGTATTTAGTGAGCTACGTTCTGAAACCAAACAAACATGGCCAGTGTTGTTTTGTTGTTGCAAATACAAAAGCTTACACTTTAATGATTCTGTTCATTGTTGCTAATGTAGGCGCAACTACCGGTGCTTTGAATTTCTTTTCCTGTGCAGAATTTTGGCTGTTTCGTCTCGGCCATCCCGTTCCTCCTGGTCCCGCTATGTTCTGTTGTTGCTGTTGAAGAGCTTTAACTTGCGAAGAATTCATAGCCATGACTGCCACGAATTAAATGTAGGATTGCAATTTAATGCTAGAATATGGCTAGAATGTTTGTCCTTAAAATAAAGTATTCGCTTTGCGTCTAAATTAGTTTTGTCTTAAAAAATATAACGAAAACCGGTCGGAAGAAAAAATATAGATGTCAAAAGTCAAAACCTGAACAGTAACCAGTAACCACAGAATCAAAGTAATATTCTTCTTCTTTTCAATATTTCTGGTCCCAATCATGTGCAACCACAGATTTGATTTAGATTTTCTTCTTTTTTATTTTTTCGGCCGCAGCTCCAGGACTATCCGGCCTGTAGATCGGACATTTATAATCTATGGTTAATTATTAGACAAAGACAACAACAAAAATAAACAAGGACAGCAAAACCAAATAAAATACGTTATGAAAATACGTTTAAAAGATTTAAATTTTCGTTAGTATATTCTGTGATTTAAATCAAATATCAGAGCAAATATAACGATTCGAAATTTCGTGATCCAGATAAATATTATCGATATTTACTCACTAAATCTTCCAGATAATGCAAATCTTTTTCGTTTACAACCTAGAAGCCAACCGTTTGATATCGACGACACTCAATATTCAAGAAAAATTATTCAAACTAGCTTTATTATATCCTAATGCTGAATTTCTAATTGAAACGCTTACAAGTTACAAGATAGAGAATTTAGTAAATTTTCAAAAACAGACTGATTTATCATTACAACAAATAAAATGTACCCTTTGTTGTATCGAAGATATGTTTGGAAATACTGGAGCACGATGCTCAAAAATGGAATGTTGTAAAGGGATGAATAATACTCTTACTGATTTATACAGACAAGATACGAACATTTTCTTATAATACTAAAAACGTGTCTAGAATACACTAACAAAACTTATATATTTTAGGTATAAGATAAGTTAGTAGAAGATACATAGGTGACTTTAACAAATTTACAGCAAGGATTGGACAAGATTTGAGGCCAAATTCAAAAAGTTCTGTAGCTAGTCCTGTTGTAAGACAATTTTACTTAGTGCTAATATGATCTATATAATGCCAGACATTAATATTTCTTGTTTCTAGACTAGGATATAACAAGTTGTTGTTACTTGGTTTGCGGAAGAAAATTAACTTAATACTGAATGAGTGAAAGACAAGCTAAACCAGGTAGAATATTGGAAGAATTTTTGTTCACATTTGTAGAATAGTTAAAAGAAATAAAACCGTGGTTCTGCAGAGATGGTGGCTCAATGTTTTGATATATTCAATATTTGAATGACCGCAGGGAAGCTGTCAGGACTTCCAATCAACCGCTCGCATTTGCTGATATTACTAAGATCATAGTCAGCAAGTGTGGAGTAATTTACCTTCTGATGATAAGAAGCAGCAATACATGGATGCAGCTGAACAAGATAGAGAGAGGTAAAAAGTACTATATTTTCATATTTTAATCTAATTTTTTATGTCTAAATCAAAGTATACAAAAGAATACGAAGCATATAAACAGACTGAGGCATACAAACAATTTACCCAACTCCAGAATGAGAAGAAACTCAAAGATAACAAAGAAAAAGAAAAAGAAGATGTTAAAACTATAGTTTCAAATGTTTGTATACTATTTAGGTACATTTAATAAATAGCTAATTAAAAAAATAATATTTCTAATTTTAGGTAAATTCATCTCAACCCCCTGTAACTAAAGACATCCAGGAAATGGACTTTGGCAACTTTGATATTCCTATTTTTACTGAAGAATTCCTTGATCACAATAAAACAAGAGATGCAGAATTAAGGTACGTTAATGCTATAATTTTTTGAGTAGTATTTTAGATTGTTCTTTTTTTTTGGTTTTGGGCAGCTCAGAAAAATCAATACAGATTACAAGCAACAGAACGCCACTCTGACTAAACACATTTAAAACATGAAAACGGCCATAACTAAGCTGGAAACAGAGATTTCACAACAGGAAAAGAATAATGTTTCTTTGCAACAGCATCTGGAGCATCTTAGGGCTACTCTGGCCACAGAAAGAAAATAATTACTTTATAGACATTTTTTCGTTATGTAGGAATCAGAGAAACTGCTTCCTTGCAAAATATTTATTGACAAGTACTTGACACATACTAAATATAATTGTATTTTTTGGGGTTCTTAATTTATTTTTAATCAGAGTTATTCATGTATTTTAAATTAAAAAAATGCCTATACCTCTCTCTGTGGCGGATTCATATTTCCAAAAAAGTCCTATGGGTATTTCGCCACTGCAAGAAAATCTCTATAAAATAAAATAGTTATATTTTTTTTGTAAACACTGCTGAGTTAATCCAACGGAGACTAATTGTCAGCTGTGACCAACTAATAAACAAATTTGCCGAACGGACAAAAAAATGCCTAACGTTTCAGAAAGTATATCTTTCCGTCGTGGGAGGCAAAAAGAAAATACAAAGAAGAAAGAAAAAACTATTTAAAATATCTAAATGCAACTATTCGAGAAGACTTTTAGTTTTTTTTAAACAGTTACGTCTACAAAAACTGTTGACGTTGTGTAAAAAATAATAAAATTTATATTTTAAATTAATTATTTTAGAAACATGCTCTTTTAAATTAGGAACCTTCACCATTTTGTCAAGAAGGTCAGTATTATTTTTGACTGTATAACGGTATGGACGGTACCATTCCCATGTACGAATTATAACTCAAGGGGGACACAAAGATCTTGATTAACGGTGATTAACCCCCCTCCCACTTATTCTACATACTAAATAGAATTGTATTTTTTGGGGTTCTTAATTTATTTTTAATCGGAGTTGTTCTCTGTTTTTAATATCATATTTAAATTATCGGTATCAAGCAAAATGAAATCCTAATTCACCACAATGCACCAAAACACATTACTTTTTTTGTGTATTGTGTTGAATTAGTGTTTTATTCTGCTGTTGTAACTTCAAGATTCCGACCTCCAACTGTAATAATTAAAACACCGTATGATCGAAAAAAAATCGGCGTCCATCAGTTGGCTTAGAAATGACGATCGATGACATTCCCCATATCGATGACAGCGATCTTTATTTCATAGCCATCGTTGACGCCATTTTTTTTTTCGATCATACGGGTTTTGTCATAATTACAGATATAGCCAACTTACCTATATTTTTTTCCTGTATTACTTTAAAAATAGTTCTCTGTGTTACAAAGATTTCTCTTATATTTTATGTAAGCTATCAATATTCACTCGTTTTTTAAAGTTATACAAGTAATAGCAGTAATAGTAATCAAGCTTGTTAGTGAACAATTAATTATTTATTTATATTTTTTTACAGAACCAAGACTTTCCAGAAGAGTAGGCAGAAGATTTATTTACCTCAACATAGACATCAGAGCAGCGTCCATCGCCACCTTGGATTATACTTTTTAAGTTACCCTTTGTTAATAAGATACAATATTAAAATAAATAATACTTGATAATAAATGAGTTTTATTGAACCAAAATATACTGTCTAATCCTGAACTAATAGAAAAAGCCATTTAACTATCACAAAAATAATATATTTTAATCACTAAACACCTTAACAAGTTGTTCTGGAATAGACAGTATTTTATATAAAAATAATACCCTACAATTACCTATTCGCTCTTATGCGCTCCTGATAAAAATCCGAGAAAACTCAGTTTTTAATAAAAATTGAACGAAAATTTCTAATCCTTCTCCAAAATCACTAATTTCTATCAGGAACCCATAAGTGTGAATTGGTACGGAGTAAATTCAGTACCAATATTTACCTCTTCGCTCTTATGTACTCCTGATACATATCCGAGAAAATTCAATTATTGTCAAAGACTGCACGAAAATTTTTAAACCAGGTCAAATATCGCCGATTTTTATCGGGGTGAAGAGGTAAGGATTAAATTTAGTACCACATTTAAATAAAGCATCGATCAACGATATTTCTGCTATCTCTAGCACTTCGACCTCGTTTCCAAACTTCAACCCTTAATATCTCGGAAACTATAAGGGTTAGAGAGGAACGGAACTCGGCTTTCAATAGGCATTTCAACCCTCTATAAGGGCGCAAAACGAGGGCGCGATCGGAGACAAAAAAAAATTTTCGCCAAAAATGAGGTAAGGGGTTAACCTTCCTTCATTTTTGCCGAAAAATTTTTTTTGTCTCCGATCGCGCCCTAATTTTCCACCCTTATAGAGGGTTGAATGGCAAATCGAATGCCGAGTTCGGTTCCTCGATATCTCTTATAGTTTAGAAGTTATGGCCGTTTTTCGAAAAAATCTAACTCATTCTAACTCGTTGGTCGGGTACTCCAATTTTTGCCAGGTCGAAATTATTTTTGGTCGGTTTTGTCAAAAACGGAGAAATCTTGAATTTGTATCAGGAACATATGAGTGCGAGGAGGTATTTTTCGATACCAGGAGCCGTCAGTTACATTCACCATTTTGTCAAGAATTTATTTCGTTTATTTTTACCTCCTTACTCTTATGTACTCCTGATACAAATTCTCAATTTTTCAGTCTTTAATTAAAATTGGAGTAAGATTTTTAATCCTTGCCTAAAATCACACATTTCTATCAGGAACACATAAGTGCGAAGAGGTAGTTTTTACCGCCTTGATCTTTGAAGATATAGTATTCATCTCCTCGCTCTTATGCACTCCTAATACAAATCCGAGATTTTCATCGACATTGTTTATTTTCCTTGGAGAAATAAAACCACAATTATTTTTAATAAGTTCTTTATTCGTATAAAAAGTATAAATATATTTGACGTGGACAGTATTCTGGATATGTACTACAAAATTATTATACAGGGTGGTACACTTATTTAAGACTCTATATTATTTTCAGCAGTAGCAATGGCTTTCATGGCCTACTTAAATATTTCATTACATTTAATAAATACTGTGTGATCGAAAAAAAAATTGCATCTAGTTGGCTAGGAAATGACGATCGATGACATTTCCCATATAAATTTACATATAAAATGACAGCGACCTTCATTTCATAGCCATCGCTGACGCTGTTTTTTCTCGATCATACGGTAGCTTATATACAAGTCTTATATCTGTAACCAGATGATCATTACACTAAATAATTAATATAATAGATTAAGTAATATTCTTAATTGTCAAAATAAATCACTAATTAACCACAATAACTTACTTTACTTTTAACATTCAGCAGATGAATAAAACTAAATTAATATATACAAATTGAGCGTTTATATAGGCACTCGGTTGGTACTGACCAAGTGAGGCAAAATTAATTACCGAGACTAGAACAGTAGGAACAGAGAACTGAAAGGAAATTAATATTTCCTTTCAGTTCTCTGTTCATATTATCTTTATATTTATTTATTTTGACGCTCTCATATGCATCTAATTGCCTGTAATTTGGGACTTGTTTAATTAATTTTAAATTATTAACGTCTATAAAATAATCTGTACCAAAAATATGTTGAGAAACGCAAGAGTTATACGCTCTACCCATATATGAGTCATGTGTTCTTTAAATCTAGTTAATATTGATCGTCTAGTTAACGCAATATATTTTTGATTGAATTTTTGATAGATGAAATTTCATAAATACCTACCCGACTTTTCCAGTGGAGGTGTTTTATCTTTAGGATTACCTAATATATGTAATTTATTTTTAGCGCTATATACAAATTTATAATTGGCATTCATAAATATTTTTTAACCAAAGGATAAGCTCATCAAACGGTAATGAAATATAGTTTGACGTATCTTTCTTCACCTCTTTCTTTCTTTCTTTTTTGACCTGTTGATTTTGCCACTGCAAGGACCTAGTGATTTTGCCAACGCAGAGACCTGGTGATTTTGCTACTGCAGAGACCTGGTGATTTTGCCTACAGCAGGGACCTGGTGATTTTGCCACTGCAGAGACCTGTTGATTTTGCCACTGCAGGGACCTAGTGTCAAATTACAGGTCTCTAGTGTCAATCTAAACAAGTCTCAAATTACAGGCAATTAGATGCATATGAGAGCGTCAAAATAAATAAATATAAAGATAATATGAACAGAGATAATATATCCTTTCAGTACCCTGTTCTTATTGCTCTAGTCTCGCAAATTAATTTTGCCAGGCTTGGTCAGTACCAACCGAGCGACTATAAAAACGCTTAATTTGCAGATAATAGTTCAATTTTAATCATCTACTGATGATGCTAACGCGGTTAACGAAAGGCGCGACCAGTGTTTAAAAGTAAAGTGTTTTGATTTATTGTGGCGAATTAGTGTTTTATTTTGCTAGGAAACATTGTATTATTTTTAGAGCATTAATATTGCAGATGATTTAACAAATAAAATTTTGATAATTTTGAATGCTGTAATTTTTTACAACTAAAAGTCAACCAAGACATATTTCAGAAAAGACACAGTTTAAAAAATATACAAATATTATTTCGGTTGTATTAAAATATTACTTAAAATATATAAAAATAAATGCATATATACTGAAATTAATATTTAAATTACAGAATTTATCTTATTTCAATTTTATTTTTACATTTTTTTAAAAATTCTATTAACTTTAATATTCTATTTTCCTGGCGCGTTCGCCATTTAATACACTTTTGCTTTTATAATGCCGATATAAAAAAATATCAATTTAAAATCATTTTTTAAAGAGAGAAACGCTAATATAACGGTATATAACATACAGAGCGTCCACACAATCGGTCCATTAAAAATTATTTCGGGATTCAAAGTCGTATTATGAAATATATTTTCCAATTTCTGAACAAGTTGTGTGGAAAACTCTGCATTCTTTTATAGAGCATTAACATTGCGAATGATCATTAAATAAAATTTAGATCATTTTGAATCCAGTAATTTTTTATAACTAAGACGTATTTCAGAAGACACAGTTTAAAAAATATACAAAGGGTTGAATTAAAATATATAAAAATAAACGTATTTATACTGAAATTAATATTTAAATTATAGAATTTATCTTTTCTCAATTTTACTTTTACATTTTTTTTAAAAATCTATTAATTAAATACAATGAATCATTTAATACACTTTTGCTTTTATAATGCCGATATAAAAAAATATCAATTTAAAATCCTTTTTTAAAGAGAGAAACATTAATATAACGGTATATGACATACAGAGTGCCCACACAATCGGTTCATTAAAAATTATTTTGGAATCCAATTTAAAATATTTATTTTTTATTAAGTTGTATTTTGAAATATATTTTCCACTTTCTGAACAGGTTGTGTGGAACACTGTCGTGTTAACACTGCAAATAATCAATAAATAAAATTTAGATAATTTTAAATTCCGGTATTTTTTACAATTAGAATTAACTAAAATATATATTCTTGAAGTGATACTAGTTTTAAAAATATAAATATTTGAATTTTAACTTAAAATATATAAAACATTTGCGTTTGTACTAAGAATGTATGTACGAATAACAGAATTTAATCATTTTATCTAAATTTTACTTTAAAAAAAAATAAAATCATAGAATTAAAAAAATGAGATCAGTGTGATCAAAATGAAGTCTCCCTATCCTAAGTCTGCCTTCTGTTCTAAATCTTCAATGGGGAATATACAGGAGGATCAAATAAGTAGGAGTACCAATAACAGCTGCAGTTGTTAAAGAACCAGTACCATAAACCTATAAA